>NC_057814.1:375885186-375889370 GCF_018294505.1 Triticum aestivum | reverse complement strand
GGGGGCGGGGGGCGCGGGGGGCGGCGGGGGGCCGGGGCGGTGAGGGCGACGGGGCCCCGGGGCGGCGGCGAGCCGGGGCGGCGGGGGCGACGGGGCGGCGGCGGCGCGCGGCGGGCGGCGGCGTGGGAGGAGAGAAACGGCGGCGTGGGAGGGAGAGGGAAGAAGCGAGTAACGGGCGGGGGTACGGGCCGTTAGGTAGTAGGCTCTTTGCCGTCCGCCCCCCTTTGCCGTCCGCTTTTTTGCCTCTTTGCCGTCCGCTAGCGGACGGCAAAGAGGTGGCCCGTTAAGTTTTTCAAAAACGGGCGGGGGGTGGGGGCCACCTCACTCTTTGCCGTCCGCCAGCGGACGGCAAAGATTCTTTGCCGTCAGCTGGCCGACGGCAAAGAGCTGGCAGACGGCAAAGAGCTTCTTTGCCGTCTGCTTTTGGGTAGCTGATGGCAAAGAGCTGGCGGACGGCAAAGAGCTTCTTTGCCGTCAGCTAGCGGACGGCAAAGAGCTGGCAGATGGCAAATTAGCTGATTCCAGTAGTGCATGGTAAAGAAGAGCAAGCAGATTTTGGATAATAAAATGTTGGTTGCGCAGTGCCCACACATGATGAACCAGAGCGCATTAAGAATGCAACTCCCAGCTGTCTCTCGACCATTTCAGGCGGTTGGATGAAGATCCTACGTCTCCTAACCCTTCTTCTTCCTCGTCTCTGATTTTTCCCATACAGAACACCGCACGAGCCGCCGGCCGGACCACCGGCCCCCATCGCCTGTGTTCCTCCGCCACCCCCACCCCCACCCCTGCCCCAACCCCCACCCGCGTCGAGTGTTCTTCATTTGGCGAGGCCCCGCAACCACCCGAGCCCCTTCGATCGCACCGGCGAACTCCGGCGAGCTCTGAAAAATCGACTGACCCAATTTTGAAATTTAGTCTACTGTGATTTAACTACTGTGGAATATAAAAGGGGAAAACCATAAGCATTGGGAGTATAGTGTTGAGCGTGCCATGGCGGATCTGAAGGTGCAAACCGGACAAAGGCAACTTCGCAACCAAGACAAGAAATTAGAGTAAAGCAGTGGCGATCTATTTTCTTGTTGCGATAAATAAGTTGAGCAGATACGAAAGAGTACCGCCTCTGGTGCGGCGCCGTGTACGCATCTGCTGAGAATTTGACGGTGCTGCGGTAGCGATGGCTGTCGGTGGCGTGGAAGCAGATCTAGGACGGTAGACGGTGGCGGCGGGGCGCGGTGGACGAGACGGTCGTAGGAGCGGCGCCGGCAAGGTGGACGATGGCGGGGATGAAGCGAGAGGATGGGATGCAAGGATCCCGGTCCGAAGCCGTGGATGAGAGAGGTCGATCTCTTGTAATGGACGGCGGCGTCGGGGTATCAGCTTCGGCATGGTGGAGGAGGATGGCGGTGGATGGGGTGGCGGACGGCGGCGGACGGAGGAGGGTGGGGTGGAGAGGGTGTTTTGGCGCCCACAGAGTACGAATGGGGAAAAGGGAGGTAGAGAGGAAGGGGGGAACCATGTATTCAGGGCGCGCTTGACTCAAATGCGAGGAAATTTACAAACTTAGCCCCCGTTTCAAATTTCTACTACATCACAGCAACATTAGTCGGTTGGGGATAGGACGGTAATCTCGCATACACCGAATATTTGCCGACGAGAGTTTGATTTTGGGGCCCACCGTGTATGAATATGAATCGGGGAGGGAGTCGATTTCGGCCGAGGACACACTGTGTTTTGGCGCCCACCGTGTATGAATCCGGGTGAGAGGCGGTTACGTCACGTTTGGGTGAAATTACAAACCTACCCCTATCGAAACCTATAGAAATCCAGCAGATAGGCTTTGCGTGGCAGGGATAGGCAGTAGTGATTTCCATCTCGCAGATTTTGGTTTCGGGCAGTTACTGCGACTTTCCCCGCTTCGTTCAAATTTTGCAGAGTGCACGTTTACCGTGCCAACTCAATTCGAATCCCGTTTGTATTCTATTTTTTCAGGCGGGATCCATTTTCAATTGGAATTACATTCTATATACATCATTTTTTTATATATACTTTCAAAATCACAACACCATTTATACATAAATATGGTTTACAAATGGCATGATCTCAGATTCATAAGGTTGTATCCATCAATTTGGATTTTCAAATATTTGAAACCACTTTATGTTGAAATCCAATGTATGCATTCCTCGCTAACTGTCTCCAATTAATGTGTGTTTCATGCGGGTTTTTTTTTACTTCTCAAACATGTATAATGTGTTTCACACACGCAACATATAGTGTAATCCCGTTTAGACATTAATTGCATATAAACCATGCATTGTTTGTAATTGAAGAATCTATGGATCACCAATATTGATAAACTATATAACATTACATGTGTGCCCAAATTCAAATGAATATGCATGTTTGATACACCAATTTGCGTTATGATATTATCGATGTCGTGATCTCCAGTTTAAATATTTGAATCCCCTTTAATCCAGATATTCGTCTCATATAGCTATCACTCATGCTTATATAGGACTATCTCTCTGGACCTATACGCGTTCATCGTCTCTCAGGTATCTCTTGTGCTACATGTATGTCGACAATGATCTTTTATCTTCGTAACACACTGACGGTACTCTCTCCCTCGACCTTCATCACTCTATCTCTCTCTAAGTATATCTCCCTCCCTGCTATGTGTCTCTAACTATGATTCTCCATGTGGAATCTCTTTCTCTCACACAAACACAAAACTTTGTCTCCCGGGGTCTCATTTCTCTCTACTATTCCCATGTGTGCCACTCGCACACCCCTCATACAGAGATGTCTTTCGCTCCTTAGATATGAGAACCTACGACTCTTCCTCTTCAATATCTCTTTCTCACACACAAACACAAACTCTGTCTCCCAGGGTCTCATATTTCTCCATTGTTCTCTTGTATGTCGCTCACACACACCCTCTCTCCCTAGAGATATCTTGCGTTCCCTCGTATGTCTCTCTAGCTATCACTCTCGTTGTGAAATATCTTTCTCTCTCGCAGACACAAAACTCCGTCTCTCTGGATCTCATTTCTCTCTAATATCTGTTTGTATGTGACTCACATGCACCCTCTCTCTATCTCTCTCACACCCACCCACATAACCCAGCCTTCTGATCCACTCGACTCCTATCTCTAACGCACACTAGCTAGCATCTTTATCTTTCTATTTATCTGTTTCTCCATCAACCTTCTTTCTCGCCCTCACTCTTGATTCCTATCACGCACACTACATATGTTTCTCTCTACATGCAGTCAAGTGCCCTCTCACACACATATATAACTTCACCCTTTGAACCACCCGACGGTCGTCTCCAACACCCAAACTAGCGGATGTCCCTCTAGCTAGCATCTCCATCTCTGTATCTATCTGTAGTTTCTCCGTCAACATTTCTTTCTCGCATGGAGTCTTGCTTCCTATCACCCACACTATATATGTCTCTCCATACATATGCATTTATAGGTTGGTCTCTTTTGCACAATCGTTGCGCCTCACTCCCTCTTCTCGCCATAGATGCATGCTCCATCCCACGCCACTATCTCTTAAAGACAAAAACACATGCTCAATTGTCGGGCCTTCTTCCCTGCATTCTCACATGCATGCATATTGTCATACCGATCCGTCTCTCCCATGTCGTTGATCTTATGACTTATGTCTTCTTTCTTTTATCTCGATCATGCGCGCGCGCACACACACACATCCCACGTATACATGTATACCTCTCACACATGCACGTTCAAGGTCTCTATGTCTCCATATGTTTAATTACCCTCAATCCTAACGCCACATCGAATCGTTCTCCTCTTTTGTGCACATAACTTCCGCCTGGATGGGTAAAACACACACTCACACTTAACAATCTCCTTCTAGCTACCCCCCCGCCTCTCACTCTTCCCCTATATCCCCGAAACCAATAAGACCATCCCTTTGTTTCATTCCCGCCTACATGCACCATCGATATATAGTAGTCTTCTCGGTGTCTCTCGAACAAACACGTTCTC
Source organism: Triticum aestivum (assembly GCF_018294505.1). Taxonomy (NCBI): domain Eukaryota; kingdom Viridiplantae; phylum Streptophyta; class Magnoliopsida; order Poales; family Poaceae; genus Triticum; species Triticum aestivum. The sequence continues at coordinate 375,885,345 of NC_057814.1, read as the reverse complement.
TCGATGTCGACTCCTCTCACGCGCACACACCTTCTCTTCCCTCTCTACGGGCATTTTCTCTCTCGCACCCCATCGTTGGTGGCCTCTGCCATACACATCACCTCTCTATGATGAAGCCATGCACACTTAAATTACATCCTCCATAGAGGACCCCGCGAC
>NC_057814.1:375864948-375884792 GCF_018294505.1 Triticum aestivum | reverse complement strand
CACACACACTAAGACTCCATCTCTCTCTCTCACACACACACACAAACTAAGACTCCATCTCTCTCTCTCCTCACACACACACACACACCCCACACACACACTAAGACTCCATCTCACAGACACATGCTCTAGGCGGAGCATTTGTTCCTACCACCCTTCATCCAACCTTACCCGTATGATAAACAATCACCTTTATTTACTTGCATAACATGGACAAATTCCACTTTACTTTAGTAGTCAGCAAACTTATCATCTGTACCCTTATAAAAAAACGAGTTAGCGGTGATGGTGTGCCTGCCATCTTGTAATACAGACCGTATGATCTATATCTGAGGATAGAAAGCAAACTATGATAATTTTACAAAAGATACCCGCACCTCGCTCCACATCATTATCTCCCGCAACCTCATTGCTCAGCAATTAAAAAAGGAATAAGTCTCTGGAACAATCTAGCATGCATGGTGGCCGCTGCTGCCTGCCGGCGCCGTCCATCCCCATGCCTCCGCCCATTCCGACCACCAGTCACCACCACGCTCCACTCCTCCTCGCCTTATCTCTCATCTTTCATTTTTTCGATGACATTCTCGAGATACCAGTTTTCCGATAAAATTCTCAAGATATCATTAGTTTTTACACATGGGATTACTCCTGCATAGGTCAATCACAACAGGTGTTCTGTAAAAAATGCATACTGATGTTCCGTGCAATGCACGAGAATCTTGCTTGTAATTATATAACGCAAATCACGAGCAGGAAGTGACATTTTTTGACACAACCAAGTTAACATGGCCACGTAAATCACTAGCTAACGTAAATACCATTATACTTATATCCCGATGCAAAAGGTTGAGTACATGTCCGAAGAGTAGAGTCGCACACACACACTCTGTCTCTCAGAATCTCTCTCACACACACACCAGTTACGTGACACCCACTTAAGCAGACACGTATGTTACAATTTGTGCACCCGCGGGTACACGTGATGTTGCGCATTTATTTAAGCCGGAAGGCGAACCCAAAAAGTAGCTACATTCATTCCCCTCCCGCCGCCTCTTCTCTGGTCGCCGTCGCCCGGTAGCCATGGGTCGGCCGAAGGTAACAACATACGACATACTCCCGCCGGAGCGGCGCTTTAATATGGAAATTTTAGTGGTCATGCATGCATCTTTTTCTGCTAGCACTCCTATATAAGGGTTGACCAGTCGCTTCCCGCGGACGTGCGCGGGCGGTGGAAGAGGAAGGAGAAGGGAAGCGGGCTGTGGAGTAACATTTTTTACCACAATTTCTTAGGAAACTGAGTGCAATAATTGAGTAGTTTTGCAAACTACCAGTACTACACCTGAAACGGTTCAAAACCTATACTCCCTTGCCAGCGCGCGCTTCCCGCATGAAACGGTCAGCGTCGCCCTGGAGCGTCAGTGCCGCATTAATGCCCGGCCAGAGCGGAGGCGACCTCTCACTGGCGCCAGCTTTGAAGTGGCGCGACGGCCGAGAGAGCGCCGCTTCCCGGTGCACGCGACTGCTCCGCGTCGAGACTGGCCATAGGCCATGTGTGGATCCATGGGTTAGAGTTAGTTTGAGCTAGTTGGGGCTCAAATAGCCCTAAAGTATCCAAGCGTGAGGGTTTAAATTGGAGCAAGTTGCACCGAACCCACCAAAAAAACTATCCCACCCAAGAGGTGCTAACTGGAGATAGTTCTCATTGGGACCACTGAAAAATCACTTTTCTCTCTCCATGAAGTGCATTTATTGTCAATCTAACCCTGTCACCCAAACACCTCTTTGGCTACAGTTAGTTCAGGGTTAGTCATGAGTTAGTCTAACCTCTAGCTAAGTTAGAGTATCAAATAGGAGCAGTATAGGACATGCAAGTTGCTCAAAGCATACAGGCAAATTCGTACGTGAAAGGATTTTTTCTTTTTGAAAACGGAACGTGAAATGAATTTTTTTAGAATGCTCTTGGCACGTCGCTAACATGTGATAGTTAACCGACCTCAATAGACGGCAGAAACGCCAGCCCGCCGCAGTTTGATAGAGACAAGGAGGGAGAAGCGATACAGGCTGCTGGATTACTAGAGATAGGTGTCGCACAGAAGCCAAGAAATATGGTGATAGCGTGGGTTAGCCATGTACTAGTATGATGTAACTACACTGGGCTGTCGTATTTCGTACTCTTCCAGTCCACTGTGGAGATGATTGGTTAATTTTATATCGCTGAATAATATTAAATATTATGAGTGCAGACGCTCCACCACGAGGTTCCTTGCTCCTTCTCGGTCGTCTGGAATCTATGTTCTTCCACTCTGTTTTTTTGTACGTGAGCTTTGTTCATCCTTTTGCCAACACGCGAGACATCTAGCATCAAGGTGCACGTGTTATGCAAGGATCGTTCCATCTATATGAAGAACACGTGGGACTGGAACTACAAGACGGACATGTACCCAGGAGTGGACGTACGAACCTGAGTAATGTAGCGCAGTAAGTGAAGTAGAAAGGCACAAATGGTATGAACATGCGTGGCATATAGGGTGTGTTTGGTTGCGTTCTCGTCTCAGCATAGTTGTTCCCTCTTCATGCATGCTCAACTCAACACCCCTCTTCATGCATGCTCTCTTCATGCATGCTTCTAGTGTATTTGTGCTAAACTAGTGTGGACTCATGCACCCTCCATACACTCTACCAAACACCCAAAAGTAGGTCGAGAAGGGAACTCTTGGGCGGCATTTGTCTCTTACTACGTACTACCACTAAATGTTGTACGTGCAATGCACGGTGATGTTATGGAGTACGTGCCTAAGTACTCTACTACTACTATATTAGTTGGAGGCACATATTAACTTTTATATTTGTTTACGTGTATGCCCCGAGACCTTCCAACTAGACGTGTCTTTCTCTCCAGGTCGCACTGTGTATCGTTCATACCACTAAGTACTACTACGTGTGGTCTCCGACCCAGAAGTGGAAGAAGTGGAGACGCTCTACCACGCTGTTTTTTTACGTTGGGCTCTACCACGCTATTCATGTCCCACTCCTTTCGTTGACGTGTGGGACATCCAGCACGTGCCGTGTTTGGCACCCTTTGTCGTAAGAGTTGAAACGCTAGCATTCATCAGAAATAAAAAATAATTATAAATCGGCAGTGATACTATTTTTCTTGCGAACCAATCAGCAGTGATACTATACCACGCGGTTTCCTTGCTCCTCGATATCGGAAAGAATACTTCCGTTCGCCAACATGTGGGACGTCGACCATCCTGGTCCACTTGCCATGCACGCAGAACTCCAAGGGAGAGTCACCCAGGTCATCGCGCCGCAGTAACAATGACTAATGAGCCGTCAAATCATAGGCCCACTTCCCACTTTGAAGTTGCTCGGACGAAGGAACCATCATGACTTCGTTGAATTCTGCTTCTTGAAGAAAACTACTGTACCAGCAGTACTGCTAGCTACAATAGTTACTCCAACAGAGGCCTCCTTTCGTTCATAGGATAGGAATATGAAAATCATAGGAAGTGAGATGACATGCATCTCAATTCCTATAGAGAAAGAGATGCCATTTGATGCTTAGATAGGAATTTTTCCATTTATTCTAGGCTAATGTACTGGCAATTTGCTCTAAAAACTACAGTAGTAATTAGTAGTATTGGTACATGCTCGTACTCAGACACATACACACACACTAACTACTAGTACTACTACTTCTCACATGCTGGCCAGACGCCGTCGTTCTCCTTCCCGGCTTTGTCGGCGACACCCCACCGTGCTTGGATCTCTGCCGACCTCTCCGTAGCAGCGCGTGCGTCCTTTTCTTTCTTGCGGCGGCGGGCCTCTCTTTTCTTGAGTGCTTTCTGACTTTTCCGCTCCCTCTGTGCGGCTTTGGCCGCCTCTTGCTCTACCGCCCATTCGGCCTTGGCATCTTCAAATTCCTCCCACATAATTGTGAGGTCACGAGCGGCGATGAACTCGGCACGGCGGGATGCCATCGCTTCCCTACCATTTTGTGTGCGGTCGTGGGCGGCGAGGAACTCGGTGCGGCGGGATGCCATCGCTGCCTTACCGGTTAGTGTGCGGCGCGGTGGCATGAACGACGCTTGGTGAGAGCTCCGGGGTGGAGTGGCCGGACAACCGTATAGTGCATTGGTTTGTCAAGAGCTCAAGGACAGAAGACGAAGCAAATTTGGATTCCCCTTCAATCCTGGTCATTTATTACCGAGTAAAATGCATTGGCGGTCATCGAACTTGTCTTGATAGCTCACTTTGATCATTGTATACGAGGTATGGTGATTATACAGTCACTGGCTCAGCGTATAGCTCCGTATTTGTTTGGTTGACCAGTCAAACAGTCCGCATGCGCCTCATCAGCTCGTGTTCTTTATCTATCTACGCAGGCCTACCTGTCAATGGAGAAAGAAATACTGTAAAAACCAAAATTATGCGTATGTGGGGAATCAAACCACGGACTCGTCGCTGCAACGCACCCTCGTCAGCCAAATGAAAATGAAATACTTCGCGTCAGACACTCACGCTCACGCTGTCAAAGCATGCTAATGCATGCACATCGCCCTCTAAATCAAAGTCCTGCTCATGGCGCAACGCAAACGGCGAGCCCATCACTTGCGCGCCCCGGCGGTGCCTGACATTACTGTTTAGACGTTTGATGGAGGCCTACGCGAAGAGGCCGAGCATGTATTCACCTGGCTCAACACCAACGGTCATACTCGGACCGCCTTGCTCATGTATATCGTCCATCACAACGACAATCTATAAAACAACCTAAGCTAGAGAGGGTACTATGGTAGTATGGTACGGAGTATGTACTATCGTGAGCGACCGATCTTAGTGCCACTGCACACCGAAACCCCTTCCATCGCTAGCGCGCACTTCCCGCCTGAAACGGTCACCGTCTCTCCAGAATGTCAATGCTGCATTCACCGGACTTAACTGCAGGTGCAATTGGTGTGTCACTGACATGCGGGCCAGATGCCCGTTGGGCCCACATGTCAGTAACCCAAACGCATCTGCAGTTAAGTCACTGAAGCAACGTCCGCATTCACGCCCGATGAACCTACTCCAGCGCCAGGTGTCCATCCGTCTGCCGCGGCTCATTGCCATTCGCCCGCTATATTAACTTGATCCCCAGCTCCCAGCCATAGCCAAAGACCCACACTTATTCTCCACCGGTCCCTTCCTTCTGTCGGCACCACTTCAACCATGGCCTCCTGGCGCTCCGAAGCTCTCTTGGACGTACTTTCGCCGGAGCAGACGAGGGACATCGGCGGCTCCACTCCGGGCGCGCTCCAAAGCTCTCTTCGACGTACTGTCGCAGGAGCAAACGAAGGACATCGCCGGCACCCCCCCCCCCCGGCCGCCCTCCGCCGCCACGACCACGAAGCCGGCGCACGTGCGCGGGCACAGCCGGCAGCGAGGAAGAGTAGTACACGGTAGGTCGTCGCCGCTCTGGTCCCGGGAAGGCCACCGCTACTCCACTCAGTCGATGCCAAGCTTGGTGGGGTAAACATCGGCGGCCGATTAGCCGCTTGACGGCGACGTGGAGGCGGAAATCTTCAGAACCTTGTGCTCCGGAGGAGGAGGTTATCGAGGCGGATGAGGAGGAGGCAAAGGCAATGGCCGGCTTTCTCGGGTTCATGGCCGGACATGGTGGTCGGGCGCCGGCGATCATTTAGATTAGGTTTACAGTAGGTTTTAGTACGGTCTGTGCGAAATATGTAATGAATTTCGTCCAGTTTGTAGGAAAAGTTTTCGAAATGTAATGAATTTCATCCGGTTAATTTGAAATTTGCTTTGTTTGCACGAATTTCGTCCGGTTAGTTCATATAGTTGTCGAAAGGTATGCGGGCAGCATCGGATGGCATCCATCAGTGTCCTCGGACAGATGCCAGTGTAAATTTGTGGGCCAGCGCTGGAGATGCCCTAACTATCATGCTATAATCGCTAACAATCCTCCATTATTTGGCAGGGAATAGTTATCCCTCGATCAAAATCAGATCCACGGTGTTTCGCACTCCTCCCGCGTAAGAGTGTAAACTCTTGCTTACATAAAAATGGAGCAAGTGGACGGCACTGTAGCACATCATATCACTCGAACTAGCCCGCCTAACGAGCGGGAAAGCACCACCCTCGTCATTTTGTTCTGGATTTCTATCGATCGATCGCGCGAAAATGTTACGCTTCGCAAGTTCTAAAGGAAAAGGCGGCACACTTACGACTCGTACGCGTCGCAACCCCGACAGTCCGGCTCGCACGCCGCTCACCAGAGGGGACACGCGTTGTCTTGCAATTTCACTGACATGTGGGACCGTAATTGAATAAACCGTCGATAGCCGAAATCTAATCGCTCGGCGGGCGTCGGCTGAGAAGAGAGAAACGGGGGAGGGAGAAGAGATCGCCCGCTCGCCGCGCACGGACTCCAAGAAATATATGGTGATAATATGAGGTGGGCCATGCTGGAGTCCGGACCGCTTCCGGAGCCCGCTCTCACCGCCCTGGCCCCTCAAGACGCCAGCTGCCCGCCGCATGCATGCATAGCAAGTAGTACTCCTTATGTGGAGGAGAGAGAGGCATTGACAAAGTCAAGGAGTGGGCTCTGCAAGAGCCCGTCTCTACACGTGCTCCTAGGTATAAAAAAATAATTCTAAAAATGGCATAAAAAACAATTGTGTCTTAAAAAAAGAAAGGTTAAAAACATTTGAGAGGAAATAGATAGAGAGAAAGTGAGAAAAAGCTGTAACCTAGGCATTACATGAGGAAGGAGGGAGTGGTGCACATGCCAAGTTCACTGGGCTGCCGTGTTTCACACTCCTCCGTCGTAACAGTGGAGACAATAGCTTTCATCAAAAATAAACAATGAATACTCGTTGCTCGTCCTCTATATCGGAAAGAATACTTTCATTCGCTGACATGTGGGACGTCGACCATCCTGGTCCACCCACCATGCACAAAATTATCCTGGTCTTCCCCGGTCGTATCGCAGGCCCAACCTTTCCCACTGTAAGTTGTTCGGACGAAGGAACCATCATGACTTCGTTGAATTCCACTCCTTCAAGAAAACTTATTGTACCCGCAATACTGGTACCACACGCGAAGACTGGATGGCACTGTACCACGTCATATCACTAAAACCCACTAGGCCAAACTAGCCCGCCTAGGTCATCTATTTTGGAACGGAGGGAGTACGTCTCTGCACTGCTATGATTTTGTGTTGCACGTTCTCTGTACATTTGCTACGATTTTCCTACCCTATGAACCAAATGAGGCCTGAATGTATGTCGATTATTGTCTGATCGATCGCTAAGCCTACAATTTTAGGAGCTAGGGCTATTGGTCGATCGACGAGGGATAAGTATAAGCGTATCACGACCTCATCAGCCCCAACGTTTCTCTTCGCTGAGTGTTTTGCAAGTACTATAGCTGGCACAGTAGCTAGCCTACTAACACCAAGAATCATCAAACAAGCCCTGCTGATATGATAAACAGTTCAAACTTACATCTAAGCATGCCATATATTACATCAAGAGCTGGTGAGGATACATCTGTTTCCATAACTCGGAGAGGGTTCGCATGATTCACTATCAAACAAAAGTAGCAAGATCCGCCCACACAAGACAGTGCACTAGCCCTAAGATGGTTTGATAACATGCATCGTTCTGGTAATTAAACACAAGGCAATGCAAACTACCCTGAAGGATTAGCACGACAAACTATTTCTTGTCATCGACCTCTCGGGCAATGACCACAACACGGACAGCGGCATGGGAATCGATTTCTGGGGCAATGTCCACAGGACTGACCGCGACATCGGAATCGATCTCTGGGGCGATGTCCACAGGATGGACAGCGGCATCGGAATCGATCTCCGGGGCGATGCCAACAGGACGGGCCACGACATCGGAATCATCAAGGACGTCCACCAGCACCTGCACAACCCTAACATATTAGCAAGCACATTGCAAATAATCAAAAACCACAACTATGGTAATAAGCCATTATTTTTTACCTTGTGCAGCTCACCGGGGGATCTCATCCCTCCGGGGGCCATCTCCTCGTCCTCGATGGGGGCCATCACCTTGCCAGGGGAATACTGCTTCTCAACGGCGACTATCTCCTCAAACTCGGTCTTGAGCCTCACATAGGTGGCAATCAGAGTTCCTGGGGTAGGCACGGTGGGGCCCTTGCTGTTCTTCCAACTTTCTTTGAGGAGTTCGTCCGCCAATGTCCTCAACTCTTTGGCCAGTGCTTGTTTCTTGGAGTTCTTCGTCTCCATGGGTTGGCCCGCGAACATGGTCAACTCGTTGGTCGGTGCTCGCTTCCTGGAGATCGCTGTCTCCAGTGGGTTGTCCGCCGGCAACTCTTTGCCTAGTGCTCCAGGATCCATCAATGAACTGACAAACAAAAAGCAATCGAAAGGAAACCACAATCGCAATGAAAACGGGAAAAGAATAGGAGTGAGAATCGGTCGGATCTTCGCAAAAAGAAGATTCTTGGAATGAAAATATAGCAGCATAACTGATTCGCCCACCTTTCCTTCGTCGGTACAGAAGAAAAATGGCAGAAGTGAGTAGCCTGGAGTGAGGTTTTCTTCAAGAAATGGAAGAAAGGGCTTGAACGAGCATTCCAGTGAAATGATGGTTGCTTCGTCCAGTCCAACTTGGAGGCCACCTTACAACTGCTGGTAAAGGTGTGGGTTTTGTGATATGACGGGTCATGACGGCCACACCGGGGTGACAGGTGAGTCTCGACTGTAGCACCTCGCTGTGATTTGGTGGATGGCACGCGGGCCCGGATGCTTTGAAATGTCCCGCATGTAGATAGAGCGGCTAGTCATATAGGAGTGCTCAATATTGTGCACCGCGACCAAGGCGGAGAGGAAAACGAGAGAACTACGTAATTAATGCATGAGTTTAATTAGGGTAGTTTTGTAAAGTACGAGATACATTCCTCCAATCGCAAAATGCCTTGGTTCATGAGATTTGAGATTTGAGCCCTATAAACTAGAAGGGAGGGAGTACTGCACATGGTGTAGTCTAGTCACTTGTTGAAATCTCTAGAAAGGCAAATACTCCTTTCCGGTTTACAGGGCTATACTACTCCCTCCGTCTAGGTGTGTAAGTCATCTTACGAAAACCAAATAGTTCCAAAACACTTAGGCGCGGTGCATTAACTTCTACCTTGTTTCTTGTTTCTTGACATATCAACCAATAAGAGATGAGAGGTGTGCATGCTTTTAATGACTTGCAATGGTTAGTTCATTGCATGCAATGCTATTAATTAGCAAATAAACATTGGTGACCCCAGGAGGAAACGGTGCTAAGCGCGTGGACCTATGCAGAATGAGTATCAACCAATGGATAATGGAGTTTAACAATAGCAATTTTGTCTCATGCAAGAGCCTGGCTAGTACTCCAAGGAACCGCACCACGCGAGCGTTCGCAACTGCCACGTTCGGGTTGCGCTTGGCTCTTCGCCTCTTCGAGAAGACGAACAATGATCTTACTCCTACTTCTACAGTATCGAATCCACTGCTGCATGTCCGTCCACCTCGTGCGGGAGGGATAGCGTGTAGTGAAAGCTTCTACTTACTGCTCCTGCCTTTGCGTCTATGACAGGTGGGCCCAACAGGTGGTTGGCCCTCCTGTCATGCAGCCAAAGGCAGGTGCAGTTAAGGCACCGGAGCTCAATCCGCGAGGGAGAGGGCGTTGTAGTAATCAAATTTCTCAGTCTTGTACGAGTTGACGCGACACATCAAAGCACTGCACTCGATATAATTCTTTTTACACATTTCAAATGGGCTACTTCATATGTAGGAGTAGACAAATTATGCTTCGTATGTAGTCACTTGTTGCAATCTCTAAAAAGACTTATATTTGGAAACGGAGCAGTACAACGCATGCATGCATGTCATGACTTTCCTTTTTATACTTGCATGTGTTGATTTGATGCACCTTACCAAATTTTGAATATAAATTTAACTAACCAAATTTTCATGCATGTCACAAAAAATTACGGGGTTGTTTGGATTGTGACTATGTTTGTCTTATGTTGCCACATTATTTTTCCCACACTTGCCACACTTGCCTAACCTGAGTTGCTCAAATTGTTAGACACACTTTGGCTTGCCTAAGGGAATCTTGCCACAATTTTTGTGTCTATGACATGTGGGGTTCACTGCTAATAAAAAAATCTTGTCTTAGGTGTGGCTTATAAAAAAGACTTATATTTAGGAACGGAGGGAGTAGAAAATATAAATAATAAAGCATGTTGGGGCAACCCACGTTTCCGCTAATTTTAGCCGTGGGCTTGTTCACAATTTTTACGAGGGGGTGGTTGTTCATTTAATGGAGGGACTTGTAGTACCAGACTTGAACGATACAAAGTGCAACCTGGCACACCTTAACACCACTTGGAACAAGCGGGTAGCTATCTCAAAAAACAATCAACAACTAAAAAAACCTGCGACCTGGCATGTAGTAGTACACAATTTTAAACGATTGTTTTGATGGAGTGAAAAAGGAAAACTACCCCACTACGTATATATAGGTTGGAGCCTCCGCGCTTGCTTGCTAGGGTTGCTCTATTCACACACTCTCATCCTCTCCAGATCTAAACAAGATAGGGGTAGTAACAATGTCTTTCTCCCTTCAAAAAACACTGGCTTTCTATCCTCACCGCTGGTTACAGATCCGGACGTATCCCCCTCCGCCGGTGAAGGGGAGGAGGGGCAGCGTTTAGGCCGTCGTCCACAGCGAGGGAGGAGACCCACTGCCGGCCGCACCATTATCTCTGGCCAAGCGCCGGCGCGGGAGGTCCTCCGATCCCTTCGTCGTTGCCTGTGGGCGGATCCGGCCTCCCGCCGCCCACCTATCCACATCCCGACGACCTTCAGGTATATCTTCATTCGAAACCGCCTTAGCTCTACTTCCCCAGCTCGCTACGTCGCTGCATGTGCATCATTTTCTACCTCTCAACCCCTCTCGATCGGTTGGTCCAACTTCACATTTTTTTCTTCTATTGTTAGAGGTAAAGCTACTTCATGGAGTCAAATCTTGTACTCCCTCCGTCCGAAAATACTTGTCATTGAAATGGATGTATCTAGATGTATTTTAGTTCTAGACACATCCACTTTGATGACAAGTAATTCCGGATGGAGGGAGTACTTGGTTCAAACAAGAAATAAAGTGGGGGTGGGGGAATTTAGTATGTACATCGGACTTGATACAAAAGGAAGGAAAGGGGGTGAAAGTAGTACAGACTGGTCATCCAACCGGTCTCTTGGTCGAAAAGGGAAATATAGGGGTAACGCTGTACAAAGTGGTATGACCAGGACTAGATTTGCTATCCAGACATAGGATTAGGTCGCTAGAGTGAACAAAAATGGGACCAACCCAGATATGTTTCTTGGATGTTTGTTTCTCGGGGCAACAAACTATGAATCACCACTTTATGCCCATGTTTACGTACATGGTGCTGGACTGCTGGTGCACCCACTGTCCCATGCCCTTATACCAAATATTTAGGCTCCGTTCGGAATAAAGGGGCAGAAAACATAGGTCTTGATGAAAATAGAGGAATAGGAAAGGAATGTAGGTATAAAACTATGGAACAGCGAACCGGAGGAAACTCTCAAGAGAATGTGTTCGGATGGACTACGAAATGTACAGATTTGTTTTTTTAGAGTAGCATGCTTGGCAGTATGAGATGCTATTTGTTTATTCAGCTGCACAGTGCCTACTCTTGTCCTCACCTCACGTACCACACATAGTTTGATTATTTTATTCCGGCAACACAGCACAGCAACCTGTCTAACGCATGGCAGCGAGCTCCTGCCTCGGGCTTCCGCCCAAAAAATGAGCAGCGCGTGGATGTTTCTAATCCTATGGAATCAGTACTACCAGACCAGCTTTCCTATGAAACACTATTCACCTTTCCCGTGTTCCGAACGGTTGGAAGGGAAAGAATACCGTAGGAATTGTGTTCCTACGAAAATCCTGCACCAAACCTGTGAACCGAACGCAGCCTTAGCTGTTCTTAATCTAATGTCCCTAGTAAAAATGAAGCCATGCCACTGTTATAAGCCATGACAAGTTTAGCCAAATGTTTTTGCCTGTAATTGTTTGAGACTCTGACTGTTTCCTCTGTGCCTTTTTGTGCAAACAGGGATATCCAATTCACCTGGTTGTTGTTGTGACCTTTTGGTGCACTGCACAAAACTCTTCTTAAAAGAAATGACTTTTGTGTTGTTTAACTGGAATGTCAGAATGGAATAGTTGGTTCATTTTGGTGGAACTGCACAAAGGGAGATATGTGTTCCAATCCTCATCATCCATATTGGCGCCATAACCTTCCTTTAGGTAAGAATGATATTTAATGCATGTGTTCATCTCTATTTTCCGACTGCCATGAGAAGATAATGCTGTTTTTTACTAGTACACTTGTACTCCCTCACTGACAAAACCAATTCTGAATTAGAAGGCCAATCATGTACTTGGTTTCACCAACTGGTGAGGAGAAAGAGAAATAGAGCATGAAGAGGAAGAAGAAGAAGAATAAACAGTGCCAAGCCGATCTTGCTGAAGCCAGAGGCCTCAGTCGAGGCCATTCGAGGGCTCCGGCAACGACTACCTTACATGTGAGACGATCCTCCAGGGAGCCCTTCCACTTCTGTTGTCTCACTTAATTAATTAGGAGTACTTAAGTACCACTAATTTATTACTGCCTAATTTTCCTGTTGGAGTTAAACAAATCTTTAGTAGGACCTATGCTGAATCATGTACGTGTGTATGTTTGTCTATGGAGGTGAATCATGTGGTGGAGCAGGGAGGGAATATTATTAGTGTCATGACATAATAGTGCTATTGTTTTGCATGTCAATTTATTGCCATTGGTTCAATGAGGCAATGTTTTGCGTATTGTCCATCATGAATTTGATGCTACTGTTTGAGTAATATGCTAATGTCTTCCTATCCTTTCTCACTAAGCTAATGAAGGTTTCACCTTGTTCCTACTTGTGCAAACAGGGATCATGTTGTGCCAATCATACATTTTAGTGGAACTACACAAGACAATACAATGAACTGTATCCCAGCCAGTGCTTTAACTCTACTGGAAGTTCTTGATAATCTTTCGATATAATCTCAGCACTGGTAAACAAGAGTGATTTCAACCATACATTTGAAGTGCACAAAAATATATACTATTGTGTGATTCTAGTGAGTGCTTTATCATCTCTTATGGGACTACATGAATAAGCTTTTTTTCTCAGGTTGGTACGGGCCTAAGGCCTTCATCCATATTAGTTTGCTGTCATCTCTATTTGTATCGTGCTACTGTCATGAGAAACTCCTTTATCTTTGCACGTTAAAGTTTTGCAACCTATGATAAATGGCAATGCTTTGAGTGTTGAGTTGAGCTAATTGGCACTGATTAAATAAACTAATACCTCTCTTTAAGCAAGACTACTATGTTGCTAACTTTACCCATTAAGATAATGAGGGTGCTTCTATTTGTTAGTGTATGTTTCATCAACTAGTCCCACTATTACAGTAATCTCACTCTCTCAATATATGTGCCAACAGGGATGCTCGATTTTGGTGGAACTGCACAAAAACTTTGGGTGCTTCATTGCCTCGACAGCTTCCGTCCTTTCCTGTCAGTCGCTAATCTCCGCTTGCTTTCTTCCTTTGCTGTCAGTCGCTTGGCTTATCTCGGCTTCCAGTCAAAGGAAATAGTAATTGATATGCTACCTCACACAGGTTGGTATTGGTCTTTATCCTCATTATTGTGCCTGTCATATGTATTGGTAATTTGGTATTGTGCTACTGTTTGCCGATTTCATAAAGGAGTAATTTGGAGCATGAACTCGCAGGCAAATCATTACATCGGGTGATTTCAGTAGAACTGCACAAAATGATCAGATGGACAGGTACTTATGCTGCTGCTATGTACTCCAAAGTTCACTCAGACAAGCATCAATGTTGACAAGAAGTGCCTATATTCATTCGAGTATCAACCGGCGTCAACCAATTGTCAAACTCCAAGTATTAGGAGAGTGAACGCCAAAAATATTGCTTGGTGCATAGCCCAGAAAAACGCAGTCCAGTCTTTGGTCCCAACTTGTGCCTTTTGGTTATCGGCACATATGGTAGCGAACTATATGGCATGGAGTCTAAAGATTCCAGACAAGTTGGTTGACGCATATATTCATCTGGCACTTAATCAGTTTGCACGCCAAGGATGCTCCATTTCAGTTGAACTGCACAAAAAATTTGGGTGGTTCATTTTCTCAACCGCCTCCTTTCTCGTATGCAATGTAGAATTTTGGCGAGATACGGGACCAAGATGAGCCAGTAAACTAGTTGGATGAAAGTAGTGGCCAAGTTGCTCAAACCTCCCTCGGCACGAGGCCACTATTTGAGGATAAAGCTACAAGCAAAGTTCATATTGTCTGTGCTGCCTCTTATGTACTCGAAAGTTTACTCGTACAAGAACTAATTTTACCAAAAAGTACCTCCGATTGAACACCATTTACCAGTCTGTACCCTAGGTAATTAAAGTTCGTCCATGGATCATATTGGCTGTGATCTCAATCATTTGGATGCATAAACATACTGAACATGTGTATATCTGAATCTTTTTGTGAATTATGTATGAATATTGTCGTGTGATCTATCAATCATTTGGATGCATAGATATGCTGAGCTTGTGTATATATGAATCTTTTGAGTTGTTGATAGTGAATGTTGGCTATGAATATGAATGTGTCCTGTGAACCTGAGTTTGATATGAATGTTTACCTTTTCTGTTGTATTTGTGTGTGAACTTGTTAGTATGCCTACTGTGGGGTATAAAACGCAGGTCTCTTATAAAAGTAATGTTGTGTCCAATTTATGTTTTCCCTTCTAACCACATTATATATATTTATATTATTACTATTATCGTATATTTTATAAAGACTTATATATACATTATAAAAACATCCCACGTGTTATTAAACTTATAAAAGTAAATGTTTAACGGAAGTTGGCAAGGAAAATCCTCGTTGTTTTTGACTCAGAGGCAAGGAAAATCCTGGTGATTGCGTACAAAAGCTTGCGAAGATTTTAAGGACCAATTTAATAATAACGCGCTCATTTTTATTTTGAGCAATAACTCGCTAATTTCTTAATTATATATATATATATAATGTGCCTCTCCGGTTTATTCTTTGATATTAATTGCTCCTTCTAACATAACATTATATATATAACGAGCCCACCTAATACGTGTATTTCAAGGAAGTGCAAATGGGCTGGGATTTCTTAGAAAATATAAATGTGCCTGATTGACGTGAAATTATTTGTTCACCCAGCCCAGCAAATGGACTGTACATTCTAGAAAACATGGGTTAAATATATGCCACATTTTTGCAGGCTGACATGTGGGCCAATAGGTCGAAGCCTACGCAGGGCGTTGTCAACTTGGTCAACAAATGATTGTGTCATCCACAGCCATTGGATTTATATCCAATGGCCGGCATGCACCTTCAATCTCTCGTCTTCTTCCTCCAGCGTCGCCGGGACCGCCTGGTCCGGTCTCCGGCGGCTAGCGGCTCTGCTTAGCACGGATCGCTGCGAAGCGCTACCCCACCGCCGGCCAGGCTATCCCTCCACCCCTCGACACGTCCTGTTATTCTCCACAGACTACAGCTCCACGCCGCAACAGAACTAGTTATAACCCTTCTCCTCCTCTCAATCTGTGACTCCACTGCCGCGTTTTCCCATCTCCGAGTCGTTCCCGTCCGGGACCTCGCCGTCGTCCACCGCCTCGCTGTGTTCGGTGCGGCGTGGTCAACAAATAAGAGTCGTCGGAAGAGGATTATACGTGGAGAGCCTGACGGCAGGGACCCACGAGGTCCATGGTCGCACGCAAGGAAAGTTCCTCCTTATTAAGCTGAAAAAAATGTTTCCTCCACCTGACAGCTGGGACCCACCGGCTGTATGTTCGCACGGAAGGAAGCGCCTCCTTGTTTTGCGAAAAAAATTATTCATCCCATTGACAGCTGGGACCCGTCAGATTTCGTGACTGACTTGTGGGCCTACTAAGCGGACGTGTACGCATGGCTTTGTCAACTTAATCAACAAATGATTCTAGCAGCTGGACCGTTGGATGTTAATCCAACTGCCGTGCTCCTTCTTCAACCTCTGTTCTTGCTCCTGTCTCCTGTGGGCGGCACCGCGGCTGTGGTGCCGCGCACCCGAACCAGTGAAGTTTCCCACTCCTCTCCATCTGCGACTCCACTGCCCCGTCTTCCCCATCTTCGGGTCGTTCCAGTCTGGGTGCGCTCGGCACGGTGTGGGCAACGTGGTCAACAACCGAGAGCCATCGTAAGATGACTGTACGTGAGAGGCTGATAGTGGGGGCGCACCACGCCCATGGACGCATGCATGCAACGGAACGCGGCAAGGTCAACGTGGTCAAGGAACGACTTCCATCGGAAGTATACTGTATGTGGAGAGTCTCAGCTGGGTCCACGGCCGTAGCAAGTAAGTGCCTCCTTATTACGCGGAAAATAATGATTCCTCCAACTGACAGCAGGGACCCACTGGACGGGCCACCGTATTTTGCAAAAAAAACGTTTGCCCCCTGACTGCTGGGACCCACCTGACGGGCCACCGTATTTCGCGAAAAAACGTTCCCCCCGTTGTCAGCTCGGACCCACCGGAAGTGCCTCCTTATTATGCACAAAAAATGAATACTCCCCCGGCTAGCTCGGACCCACCTTGGTGGGAGGCTGACTTGTGGGCCTACTAAGTTGACGGGGACGAAGGGCTTTGTCAACTTAGTCAATATGAACGATTCTATCTCCAGTGACCGTACGATGTCCATTCAACGGCCGTAGTGCTTCTTCAACCTCTGGTCTTCTTGCTCCAGCCGCCCAAAGCAGCGCCGGTCGTGTCGCATGCTCCTGCCTCCCGTGGTCGGCTGTGCTGCCGCGGAGGCCTCACCGCCCCCTACTATTCCCACCGCTGGCTAGGCCCTGCGGCGACGACAGCCTCACACCGCAGCCGAACCAGTGAACCCTCGTACTCCTCTCCGCGCGGGCTTCCACTGCCGCGTCTTCCCCGGCTCCGCATCATCCCCTTCCTAGGCCTCGTCGTCGTCCACTGCCGTGGTG
This sequence comes from Triticum aestivum, assembly GCF_018294505.1. Lineage (NCBI taxonomy): Eukaryota > Viridiplantae > Streptophyta > Magnoliopsida > Poales > Poaceae > Triticum > Triticum aestivum. Next base: position 375,867,625 of record NC_057814.1, on the reverse strand, counting down.
CTCTCCGCGCGGCATGGTCAACGTGGTCAAGGAATGACTTCCATCGGAAGAGTACTGTACGTGGAGAGGCTGACAGCTGGGTCCACGGCCACATCCCAGTTTTTTGTGATTTGCCAAGTAAGTCGCTTTGTCAGGCCTGTTGGGCTGCAAATCTTTCAAGACGAGGAGAGCTTTCATTCGGCTGGCCGAGAAAATGGCCCATCAGTAATGAGAAATGGGTTGTTCATTTTTAAAACACATCAAACCGGCAATTAGTTTCAAATATCTTTTTTTTCATTTCGAGATTTTAAATTACATTAATTTTTATGCGTGGAGAATATGTTGGATTTTATATTGAAATACATTTATTTTTAAAATCAGTTTGAATGTGAGTCGAAATTTCGGGATTAAAAACAGTTTGGACCGCACCAAAATATGCAAACTTTCGTATAATATTTTAACCGTGGCCACAATATGGGCTGTAATGCTAACAAAAAGAATATGGGCTCCAAAAAAACCTTAATAATTAGCAAATGGGCTGAAATTATTAGAAATAATGGCAGATGGGTTGTATGCTGTTTTCCACAGATTTGAGGCTTTCCTAAAAAAAGGTTGACGCACAAGCAGTGACTGTTGGATGGCCATCCAACGACCGTCGTGCTTCTTCAATCTCTGCTTCCTGCTCCAGCCGCTCAAACAAGCGCCGGCGGGACTGCCTGCTCCCTCCTCCCCGCGGTCGGCTCTGCTGCCGCGCAGGCCTCACCGCCCCACCGTACTCCCATCGCTGGCCTAGCCATCCCTCTACTCACCCACGCCTGCTGTTATTCTCCGGCGACGGCAGACGAACCAGTAAACCCTCGTACAGTCATACTCCCCTCCGCGTGGGAAACAACTGCCGAGTCTTCCCTGCCTCCGTGTCGTTCCCTTCCTAGGCCTCGCCGTCGTCCACCGCCCTGGTGCTCTCGGCGCGGCCTGGTCAACGTGGTCAACGACCGACATGCATCTGAAGTGGACTGTACGTGGAGAGGCCGACAGCTGGGTCCACGGCCGCACGCAAGGAAATGCCTCCTTATTACGCACAAAATAATGATTCCTCCACCTGACATCAGGGACCCACCGAAAGGGCCTCTGTATTTTGCGAAAAAAAACGTTACCACCGCTGACAGCACGGACCCACCAGCTATATCTTCGCACGCAAGGAAGTGCCTCCTTATTACGCACACAAAAATGAATACTCCCCCTATTAGCTGGGACCCAGTATTGTGGCAGGCTGACTTGTGGGCCTACTAAGTTGACGGGGACAGAGGGCTTTGTCAACTTAGTCAATATGCACGATTCTAGCTCCAGTGACCGTACGATGTCCATCCAACGGCCGTAGTGCTTCTTCAACCTCTGGTCTTCTTGCTCCAGCCGCCCAAACCAGCGCCGGTCGTGCCTCGTGCTCCTGCCTCCCGTGGACGGCTGCGATGCGGCGGAGGCCTCACCGCCCCCTACTACTCCCACTGCTGGCCAGGCCATCCCTCTACTCACCCACACCCCCTGTTATTCTGCGGCGACGGCAGCCTCACACCGCAGCGAACCAGTGAACCCTCGTACTCCTCTACGCATGGGCATCCACTGCCGCGTCTTCCCCGGCTCCGCGTCATCCCCTTCCTAGGCCTCGCCGTCATCCACCGCCCTGGTGCTCTCGGCGCGGCATGGTCAACGTGGTCAAGGAACGGCTTCCATCAGACGTGGACTGTACGTGGAGAGGCTGACAGCTGGGTCCACGGCCACAGCAAGGAAGTGCCTCCTTATTAGGTGCAAAATAATTATTCCTCCATCTGACAGCAGGGACCCAATGGATGGGCCACCGTATTTCGTGAAAAAAATGTTTGCCCCTGACTGCTGGGACCCACCAGCTACATCTTCGCAGGCAAGGAAGTGCTTGACAGTCGAGACCCACCTGGTCGAAGCGTACGTAGCGTTGTCATTCTGGTCGCGAACGTGTACGTACATATATACTGGTGGATGTAGAGGCGCGCACGTGTCATAGTAGAGGCGCGTATGTGTCGTAGTAGAGGCACACACGTAGCATGTACACGTACGTACAGTGGCCAGGGTGCAAGAAAGAAAATACGGCCACGTATGTGTACATACGGGCGGGGTCTCGAACGCCTACTCGCGCATACGTACGGCCAGGGCTCGTGTGCATGGCTGGGTCGGAACGGAGAAACAGCGTCGTCGTCGTGTTCATGGGGAGGCAACGGAATGCGTTGTGTTCATGAGGAGGCAACAGAATGCGTCGTGTTCATCGGGAGGCAACGGAACGCGTGGCAGCCAACCGGCTGGGTCGGAACGGAATGCGTGCTCGTGTTCATCGGGAGGGCTTGGACGGAACAGGCGATGGAAACGAGGCCTGGCGTACCGCACAACGGAGGAAACGGACCTCCTACGTTCGGAACGGGGTCCTGTTGATCGGGAGGGGTCTGGCGTACCACAAAACGGAGGAAACGGACCTCCTACGGTTGAAACGGGGGTCCTGTTGATCGGGAGGGGTGTGGCGTACCGCAAAACGGACGAAACGGACCTCCTACGGTCAAAACGGGGGTCCTGTTCATCGGGAGGGGTGTGGCATACCGCAAAACGGGACTCCGCGGGATACTGTTCATCTCCACCGTCGACCTCCTCCAGCCTCCACGGGCTACCGTCGACCTCC
>NC_057814.1:375853716-375864636 GCF_018294505.1 Triticum aestivum | reverse complement strand
TGGCGTACCGCAAAACGGATGAAACGGACCTCCTACGGTCAAAACGGGGGTCCTGTTGATCGGGAGGGGTGTGGCGTACCGCAAAACGGACGAAACGGACCTCCTACGGTCAAAACGGGGGTCCTGTTCATCGGGAGGGGTGTGGCATACCGCAAAACGGGACTCCGCGGGATACTGTTCATCTCCACCGTCGACCTCCTCCAGCCTCCACGGGCTACCGTCGACCTCCTCCAGCCTCCACGGGCTCCTGTTCATCCAGCCTCCACCGCGCGCTACTCCACCGGCTACTATTCAACCACCCCTCCACGGGCACCCCTCCACCGTCTACTGTTCATCCAGCCCTCCACACCGAGGGGTCCTGTTCAACCACCCCTCCACCGTCTACTGTTCATCCAGCCCTCCACCACACCACGGGGTCCTGTTCATCCAGAGGCAACGCCACCGCTCACTGTTCATCCAAAGCCCCCCGCAACGCTCACTGTTCATCCCAGAGGCAGCATTGATCGGCTTCAGTTAGCAGCAGTAGCGAAGTAATCGCTCGATCGGGTTCAGTTAACAGCCATCGATCGATCGCTCGGGTTCAGTAACGCGTAGCCTGCAGTGCAATCGCTCGGGTTCAGTTAGAGCCCAACGCCTCGCTCGGGTTCAGTTAGAGCCAACGCCTCGCACACACGCGCGTACGTGTACGAGAGAAACGCACATCGCTCGGCCCCCGACCTCCCACCATAACCGGGAACTCCCCGAAATTTTCCTCGCCCTCGCTTCTACCATGGTTTTTTCCGTCATGGACGGCCCAAAGAATGTCATGCAGCTGCGTCTCCGGTCTGCCCAGGACAAAAAGCCCATTTTCTGTCATGATTTTTTGTCATAGAAGTAGGAGCCCACCACATCTATGATGATACCGGGTTTTGTCACAATTATCGTCATAGAAGTGTCATATGTATGACAGAAAAAAAATTCGTTCGGCCCAAAATGTCACGGATGTGTCTTTTTTTGTAGTGCGGGTTCGGTCGCGCGCTGGAGCTTGCACACGGGTGCAGCACCATCCGGCACGACCTCTTTCGGGAAGCGATGGGCGCACTGAGTCGACTCGGAGGAGAGTTTGCCGACGTCGATGCCTGCCTCGAGATGGAGGGCCTCCGACTGGCGCACGAATGGCACCAGTGGAAGGTCGCCATCAACCTTGGGCATCTTCAGCACGAACGTGCCCGCACGAGCGCCGCGGTGTCCCTCGCAGCCTCTCATGAGGCTTGCGCCTGTGCTCAGGAGGAGGCCAGGGCCGCCGACTGCCGTCATGAAGCGGTCGAGGAGCGGGAGCTTCAAGCTTCGAACGCCATCCTCGAGCGGCAGGTCCAGGCGCGCAGGGCTGCCCTGGAAGCACTGCCGGGCGAGGCCCCCGCCGATGAGACGGAAGTCTGGGAACGCGAGGAAGCGCTGGTGCTGGAGGTCTTGGAGTGCAGCCTGGAGCTCGAGTGACTGGAGTTGAGGGAGCGCAGGTAGCCGCAGCTGAGGACGTCGTGGCAGCTCGGGAGGCCAGGGCCCAGCAGGAGGTCGACCAAAGGGTGGCAAAGATCCACGCGGATCTTGCCGATGAGTACCGCCTGAAGTTGGAGCTCCTGGAGACCGAGCTTGAGGGCAGGACCACCGCCCTCAGGACGAAGCTGGACATGGCGGAGCAGCGCAAGAGGGCCGCCAAGGAAGCTCAGGCCTCCGCTCAGGCTGACTTAGCCTCTGCTCGCGCCGACCTGTCCTCACTTCAGCGGCAGGTTGAGGGCGCCACATCTCTCGCGGAGAAGAACGCGAACGAAGCGTGCCGTCGTCGAACGATGCAGCGCGTGCGTTCCTAGATGCTCCACGACCTCAGGGTCAGGGCCAACCGGGCCTTGGAAACCATCTGCGAGGAGAGCATCCCTCATCCGTGCGAGGATGACGACGCCAGCCACCTCTGCTTCTTCACCCAACCCGCCTAGAGGACCGGGCCGCGAGGGCTCACCAGCTCGTCGAGGAGAGAAGTCGGGGCCTTCTCGGACGTGCATTCTCACGCGTCTTCAGTCACCTCCTCAACCTTGACCCTCATTTTAACTTCAACGCCACCATAGCCCCCGTGCCCAGGGTCATCTAGGACAACCTGGCGAATTGGGTTGACGACCATGTGGACGCCCTGGTCACAGAGTTCGCTCCCAAGGATGACGCGGTCATGATCGCGGCCGAAGGAGGCGGAGTGGATGGCGACGATGAAGATGAAGTCAGCGGCGGCGTGAGCGGTGCGGATGACGAGGACGACGCCGGCGGCAGCGCGTCCGGCTAGGCCTGCATTTCTCTTCCTGCTCTGACCTTTATGCAAAAGGACTTCGGATATAACCCAGTGGGGCGTGAAAGCATTTTGAATAAAGGGGGGCCCTTATAATGTATGGAATGATGATATGCTTTAAGATAGAATTTGGAATGTGACGTCGTGAACCTGGAGACTCTTGAGCGGAGTAGCTGTTGCGGCTTTCGCTTAATCTCGTAGGTCCTGAGCTGGTCCTAATGTCGCAGAAGCACCCTCCTCTCGAGGCGTGTCCTCCGAGGGCTCGCGAGGTTTTAGGCCTCCCGAGGAGCCTGCTGGCCTGCCCCAAGAGAGCCTCGTGAGGATCCTGATTGTCGGACTACGGCAAGGTGTGCGCGCGATGATTGCATTCCTGACCCCGGGGGGGCCTTGGCGTCGCCCGGGCTAGCCCGAGCGTGCTCGACGCGCGCATACCACGCCCAGCCCCCACTCGCGGGGCGCTCATAGGGGGTGGCAGGTGTGAGCCTTACTCTTTAAACACGAAACCACAAAGGAAGATATCGCCACAAGTCAAGCGAGATTCCCCCCGTTTTTCTTTTGGTAAGCACACGAAACTCCAAATCTCATTCCAAAAGATGGCAAATAGGGCTAGAGAAAGAGGGCAAAAGCAAACAGCCACATCCGGCACCTAGCTAGTCTTCTCACCAGCGCGGAGCTAAGTGCTTCCACTGGGCGTGGGCATAGTCATTGGGGGACAATGTCGACGGCCAGCGCGGAGCATGGTGCTTCCACTTGGATGTGGGTGGGAGCCCCATGAGGCCCGAGGGCCGCACCCAGTGCATCTCGCCCGCCTGCAACGGGGCCATCATCCTAAGGTCCATGGCTATTGCCGCGGCTTGGTTCACCTGCGGTCCATGGTTAGCATAATCGTGCTCCTGATATATCGGCTGTACTCAAGGGTTGTCGTTGTTGAAGGCGTTGGTGAAGCTCTGGAGCGGCTCGCGAAGGGCCTCGGCTTCGCGTGGCCTCGATGCCCAAGCTGGCGAGGGGAACGGGCAGGGGCTTCCTCTTGGTACGTACGGCGGGTCCGTCAAGGGAGGTGCGGAGGCGCCTGCAGTTGCCACGCTGGAGTCGTCGCCCGGCCGTCCCGTGCTGTCGGTCGCCAGGCTCGGCGCCAGGCCACGATGGCCATAGGGTGGCGACTCGGCACGGCCCCAGGAGGGACCGCCCGAGCCCGCTACACCTGGAGGTAGCGCGCCCTAGGTAGGACGAGCGGCGTTGTTGGCCGGGTTGGTGTCGTGGGTTCCCCATGGTTCCCCTGAGGAGGGGCGCATGGGTGTAGCGGGGGCCAGCACGCGCCCCCAACACCGCTTGCATCGTAGGCAGGGTGCATAAAGGCGCTACGCCCCTGCAAGTGCTATCTCTTGAGCACTGTGTTGGTTTTCCCTTGAAGAGGAAAGGGTGATGCAGTAAAGTAGCGTAAGTATATCCCTCAGTTTTTGAGAACCAAGGTATCAATCCAGTAGGAGACCACGCTCAAGTCCCACGCACCTACACAAACAAATAAGAACCTTGCAACCAACGCGATAAAGGGGTTGTCAATCCCTTCACGGCCACTTGCAAAAGTGAGATCTGATAGAGATATAAGATCTTATTTTTGGTATTTTTATGACAAAGACTAAAAGTAAAGAAAGCAAAATAAACGGTAATGGAAATAACGGTAGATTAATATGATAGAGAATAGACCGGGGGGCCATAGGTTTCACTAGTGGCTTCTCTCAAGAGCATAAGTATTACGGTGGGTAAACAAATTACTATCGAGCAATTGATAGAATTGAGCATAGTTATGGGAATATCTAGGTATGATCATGTATATAGGCATCACGTCCGTGACAAGTAGACCAACTCCTGCCTGGATCTACTACTATTACTCCACACATCGACCGCTATCCAGCATGCATCTAGAGTATTAAGTTCATAAGAACGGAGTAACGCTTTAAGCAAGATGACATGATGTAGAGGGACAAACTCATGCAATATGATATAAACCCCATCTTTTTATCCTCGATGGCAACCATACAATACGTGTCGTTTCCCCTACTGTCACTGGGATCGAGCACTGCAAGATTGAACCCAAAGCTAAGCACTTCTCCCATTGCAAGAAAGATCAATCTAGTGGGCCAAACCAAACTGATAATTCGAAGAGACTTGCAAAGATAACCAATCATATATAAAAGAATTCAGAGGAGATTCAAATATTATTCATAGATAATCTTGATCATAAACACACAATTCATCGAATCTCGACAAACACACCGCCAAAGAAGATTACATCGAATAGATCTCCAAGAGAATCGAGGAGAACTTTGTATTGAGATCCAAAGAGAGAGAAGAAGCCATCTAGCTAATAACTATGGACCCGAAGGTCTGAGATAAACTACTCACACATCATCGGAGAGGCTATGGTGTTGATGTAGAAGCCCTCCATGATCAATGCCCCCTCCGGCAGAGCGCCGGAAAAGGCCCCAAGATGGGATCTCACGGGTACAGAAGGTTGCGGCAGTGGAAATAGGGTTTTGGCTCCTGTTCTTATGTTTCCAGGGTATATGAGTATATATAGGCGAAAGAGGTCAGTCAGGAGAGCTACGAGGGGCCCATGAGGGTGGGGGCGCCTCCCTGCCTCGTGGCCTCCTCGTTGATTGCTTGACGTCCACTCCAAGTCCCCTGGATCACGATTGTTCCGAAAATCACGTTCCCGAAGGTTTCATTCCATTTGGACTCCGTTTGATATTCATTTCCTTCAAAACACTGAAATAGGCAAAAAAACAACAATTTGGGCTAGGCCTCCGGTTAATAGGTTAGTCCCAAAAATAATATAAAAGTGTATAATAAAGCCCAGTGAACATCCAAAACAGATAATATAATAGCATGGAACAATCAAAAATTATAGATACGTTGGAGACGTATCAAGCATCCCTAAGCTTAATTCGCGTCCGTCCTCGAGTAGGTAAATGATAAAAACAGAATTTTTGATGTGGAATGCTTCTTAGCATAATTTTCAATGTAATTATTTTTATTGTGGCATGAATATTTGGATCTGAAAGATTCAAGATAAAAGTTTAGTGTTGACATAAAAACAATAATACTTCAAACATGCTAACCAAGCAATTATGTCTTATCAAAATAACATAGCCAAAGAAAGCTCATCCCTACAAAATCATATAGTTAGGCCATGCTTCAATTTCGTCACACAAAACGTTCTTATCATGCATAACCCCGATGACAAGCCGAGCAATTGGTTCATACTTTTTAACGCGCTTCAGCCTTTTCAACCCTTACGCAATACATGAGCGCAATCCATGGATATAGCACTATGGGTGGAATAAAGTATAATGATGGGGGTTATGTGAGAAGACAAAAAAGGTAGAAAGTCTCACACTGACGCGGCTAATCAATAGGCTATGGAGATGCCATTCAATTGATGTCAATGAGAGGAGTAGGGATTGCCATGCAATGGATGCACTAGAGCTATAAATATATGAAAGCTCAACAAAAGAAACTAAGTGGGTGTGCATCCAACTTGCTTGCTCACGAAGACCTAGGGCATTTTGAGGAAGCCCATCATTGGAATATACAAGACAAGTTCTATAATGAAAAATTCCCACTAGTATATGAAAGTGACAACATAGAAGACTCTCTATCACGAAGATCATGGTGCTACTTTGAAGCACAAGTGTGGAAAAAGGATAGTAATATTGTCCCTTCTCTCTTTTTCTCTCTTTTTTTTTCTTTTTTTCTTTCTCTTTTTTTTCTTGTTGGGCCTTCTATTTTTTTTCTTTGGCCTCTTTTTTTATTTTATTTAGTCCGGAATCTCATCCCGACTTGTGGGGGAATCATAGTCTCCATCATCCTTTCCTCACATGGGACAATGCTCTAATAATGGTGATCATCACACTTTTATTACTTACAACTCAAGAATTACAACTCAATACTTAGAACAAAATATGACTCTATGTGAATGCCTCCGGCGGTGTACCGGGATATGCAATGAATCAAGAGTGGCATGTATAAAAAATTATGAAAGGTGGCTTTGCCACAAATATGATGTCAACTACATGATCATGCAAAGCAATATGACAATGATGGAGCGTGTCATAATAAACGGAACGGTGGTAAGTTGCATGGCAATATATCTCGGAATGGCTATGGAAATGCCATGATAGGTAGGTATGGTGGCTGTTTTAAGGAAGATATAAGGAGGTTTATGTATGAAAGAGCGTATCATATCACGGGGTTTGGATGCACGGATGAAGTTTGCACCAACTCTCAAGGCGACAAAGGGCAATGCACGGTACCGTAGAGGCTAGAAAATTGTGGAAGGTTGAGAGTGCGTATAATCCATGGACTCACATTAGTCATAAAGAACTCATATACTTATTGCAAAAGTTTATTAGCCCTCGAAGCAAAGTACAACTACGCATGCCCCTAGAGGGATAGATTGGTAGGAAAAGACCATCGCTCGTCCCCAACCGCCACTCATAAGGAAAGCAATAAAAGAACACCTTATGTGTCAAAATTGTCACACAACTTTTACCATACGTGCATGCTACGGGACATGCCAACCTTAACACAAGTATTTCTCGATTTCACAATTACTCAACTAGCACACTCTAATATTACCACCTTTATATCTCAAAACACTTATCAAGTATCAAACTTCTCATGATATTCAATGAACTCAATATGGAAGTTTTTATTATGCTCATCTTGGATGCCTATCACATTCGGATTAATTTCACAATTAAAGAAAATTACCATGCTATTTAAGACTCTCAAAATAATATAAGTGAAGCATGAGAGATCAATAATTTCTATAAAATAAAACCACCACCGTGCTCTAAAAGATATAAGTGAAGCACTAGAGCAAAAACTATATAGCTCAAAAGATATAAGTGAAGCACATAGAGTATTCTAACAGATTCCGAATCATGTGTGTCTCTCTCAAAAGGTGTGTACAGCAAGGATGATTGTGGTAAACTAAAAAGCAAAGACTTAAATCATACAAGACGCTCCAAGCAAAACACATATCATGTGGTGAATAAAAATATAGCCCCAAGTAAACTTACCGATAGACGAAGACGAAAGAGGGGATGCCTTCCGGGGCATCCCCAAGCTTAGGCTTTTGGTTGTCCTTGAATTTTACCTTGGGGTGCCTTGGGCATCCCCAAGCTTAGGCTCTTGCCAATCCTTGTTCCATAATCCATCAAATCTTTACCCAAAACTTGAAAACTTCACAACACAAAACTTAACAGAAAATCTCGTGAGCTCCGTTAGCGAAAGAAAACAAAACACCACTTCAAGGTACTGTAATGAACTCATTATTTATTTATATTTGTGTTAAACCTACTGTATTCCAACTTTTCTATGGTTCATAAACTCCATTACTAGCCATAGATTCATCAAAATAAGCAAACAACACGCGAAAAACAGAATATGTCAACAAACAGAACAGTCTGTAGTAATCTGTAACTAACGCAAACTTATGGAACTCCAAAATTCTAAAATAAATTTCTGGACGTGAGGAATTTATCTATTAATCATCTGCAAAAATAATCAACTAAATAGCACTCTCTAGTAAAAAGTTGTAGCTAATCTCGTGAGCGCTACAGTTTCTGTTTTTTACAGCAAGATCTCAAAGACTTTCCCCAAGTCTTCCCAAATGTTCTACTTGGCACAAACACTAATTAAAACACAAAACCACATCTAAACAGAAGCTAGATGGATTATTTATTGAATAACAGCAAGGAAAAATATTGGGTTGTCTCCCAACAAGTGCTTTTCTTTAAAGCCTTTTAGTTAGGCATTGATAATCTTAATGATGCTCACATGAAAGACAAGAATTGAAGCGCAAAGAGAGCATCATAAAACACGTGACAAACACATCTAAGTCTAACATACTTCCTATGCATAGGCATATTATAAGTAAACAAATTTGCAAGGCAAGCAAAAACTAGCATATGCAAGGAAGAAGAAAGTGACGATAGCAATCTCAACATGACGAGAGGTAATTTAGTAAGATAAAAATTTCTACAACCATATTTTCCTCTCTCATAATAATTAAATGTAGGATCATAAGCAAATTCAACAATATAGCTATCACATAATATATTCTCTTCGTGAGCCACATGCATGCAAAGTTGACACTCTTCCGAAATAGTGGGATTAACATTAACTAAAGTCATGACCTCTCCAAACCCACTTTTATCAAAAATTTCATAATATTGAACATTCTCCAAATATGTGGGATCTAAAGTTGACACTCTTCCAAACCCACTTTCAATATTATTGAAAACATTATTATCAATCTCATATTCATCATGGGGCTTAAATAAATTTTCAAGATCATAAGAAAAATCACCCCAATCATGATCATTACAACAAGTAGTAGACATAGCAAACTTAGCATCCCCAAGCTTAGGGTTTTGCATATCATTAAAACAATTGACATTAATAGAATTTATAATAACATCATTGCAATCATGCTTTTCATCGAAGGAACTACCAAGTATGGGTGCAACGATCTCATGTTTAACATATGGGACTATAGCAAATTCATCTTTATAAATATTGGCATCATGGCCACAAGAATAGCAAGCATCATGTTCATCAAGGGATATTTCAATCAAATCATCGGAATCATAATTATCTATAGATTCATGCATATCATTATTTTCTTCCTCCATAGACTCCTGCAAAATATCAGCCTCTTCTTGGACAGCGGAGGAGTCCTGAACATATGGCTTAACATAGGCATTGGAAGCATAATTATCATAACAATATTTAAGTATGGCAAAATATAGCGACCAGACCTCAAATGGTTTGTGTTGCTGTGCACCAGTGTCATCCCTGGATCAGTAATGCTGACACGCACAGTACAAACGAAGGATTTATAACAGAGTAGCAATCACACACTTATTACATCGAATATCTCCAAAGAGAATAAGTATGATAAATATGGCTTAAGGACATCTAAATACGATAAGAGCGAAAGACTTGGAAGGTAAGTGAGTCCATCAACTCCAACGGCATCACTGAGTATAAGACCACGACCTAAGGCACCTTACTCGTCGTCTAAAAAGTCTGCAACATGAAACGTTGCAGCCCGAAAATGGGTCAGCACATGGAATATGCTGGCAAAATAACACATGGAGAATAATGAACATAACAATGCTATACTACATGCATATATGGCTGGTGGAAAGCTCTATGGTTAAAGTTTTTGCGAAAAGCCAATTTTTCCCTACTGCAAAGGAATAAATTTTATTTAACTACCATGGTGGTTGTGAAACATTGAGATGGTTATCAGCATCTCAATCCTAATTAAAAAGTCATCATTAACCCAACAAAATTAATTAAAAGTAACATGGTGATGAGATTCAAATGATAATCCAGGTACTAGATACTCAAATTGTCCATAACCGGGGACACGGCTAACCATGATTAGTTTGTACACTGCAGAGGTTTGCGCACTTTTCCCCACAAGACTCGATCGCCTCCGCTTGATTCTCGCACTACATGATGTTTGAGAAACGGATGACCGAGACACAGTCTTTCAGAAACAATCACTCTTTACTCCGGATGGACAGTTACACCTACTTTCCCCTACATCTGCTAGCCCACCTCTTCAAGAGATCATGTAACCTACTCAACTATGCTAGAGCCCATAATAGCTTGTGGCTGCACACGGAAGTTTCTAGCATGAATAATATTATGATCCCTTTGAGCCTAGGTGGCGGTCCTTATACAAACAGACAACATTGGGTTCTCCAGGTGCCTCAATCCACCCAGATGTGAGTTTTAGTTGCCACCTTAAGTAAACCATTATTAACAATCTCACATCTGTCATGAATTTCACTCAAACCCAATCCACGTCTACGAGCATAGCATGGCAATATAATAGCAACGTAGAAGTAACTCCCAAGGGTTTGATAAATAAAACAGGCAATAGGTACTACCTCAACTACTTCCCAATACCCACAATTTAATTAGATCCTAACCATGCAATGTTTGAGGATTGATCTAATGCAATAAAAACTGGGTATGGAAGGGTATGATCAAAGTGTTACTTGCCTTGCTGATGATCCGCGAAACCTAGCAATTCGAAGTAACAAGCGGCACACTCCGGGTACTCTATCGCAAACAAACAAGCAAACAATAAGTACTTATCTAATGCATAGGTAAAACTCGAATGAAAGATCCAACCAGAAAGTTCAACTTAAGAACTCCGGTTTGCAAAAAGAATCAACTCGAACGAAGCAACGAAAGTCAAATGGCGAAAGAAACAAGCTCCGTTTACTAATCTGGATCTAGGTCAAATTTTACATTAGCAAAAACTTGTTTGAGTAGGTTAAACGGAAAGAGAATTTCGAGACGAAACTCTAGGCGCTTGAATCGCCTGATTCCGATAAACGAGCGAAAAGTTAAACAGAAACGAAGATCCGATCAGAAATCGAGATCTGAGATAATCGCGGAAAAATCCGACGAAAAAGAAAAACTGACGAACGGTTAACGAATGGACGTTCGTTAACAGAGAAAATCCAACGAATGCGTTCGTTAAAACGAACGGGTCGGTGAACGTTCACTAAATAACA
>NC_057814.1:375821868-375853325 GCF_018294505.1 Triticum aestivum | reverse complement strand
AAAGGCGGCGCCGGCGGTGTCCGGGGCGGACACGGCGGCGGCGGGCGGCGTGCTCGCGGAGGAGACGCGCGGCTGGGCCGGCCGCTCGGCTGGGCCTCGGACCGGTCGGGCGGGCGCGCGTTTTTTTTTAACATTCCGCCGAGAAAAATTCGTGGAAAAATAAATAAAAATCCAAAAAAGATAAAACAAATTTTCCCCGTCTAGTTAAAATAATTAGAACAGGGTGAACATTTTTTGACACAATAATGCAGTTTTGAAAACGGGCAATTTTTTTAATGTAATTAAAATTGCAAATAAAATCCGAATAAATTCCAATATTTGATTTTAATATTTTTCCTCCGATATTTCCATTGTTTTGGAGAAGTCATATTTTCTCCTCTCATTTATTTTTAAATGGAATATTTTTCCGGAGAGAAAATAATTAAAACCAAAATCCTTGTTTTATTATTTGATGAAAATCAAATATGAAAAATCGAGAAAATCCCCAACTCTCTCCGAGGGTCCTTGAGTTGCTTAGGATTTATCGAGGATTTGTCAAAATGCAAATAAAAATATGATATGCAATGATGATATATGTATAACATTCCAAATTGAAAATTTGGGATGTTACACAAAATTTTCAGATTGTAAAGAGTAGCATCATACGTTTCAATCAAAGAAGCAATTTCATAAGCACCCTTAAAAACAACAAATTCTTCAATTTGTTGAACATCATAGTAATTATAAACACCCTTAGCATACGAAGATATGATTCCATAAGCACTAAACTCACATTGGTAGGGAAGGTGTTTCTTAATGTTTTCAGAGCAACAAGTAAAATCATAAATTTCACAAAGATTCCAAGCATAACACATCAATCTGTTTATTTGATCCCATAAGAGTCTCCCCCTTTCGGACAAACGATGACGCACAAAATGAGCATGCTCATCTAAAGATTTCCCATGAACTAAGCTAGTTGGGGTTTCAGCACGAGCGCATAAGGATCGAAGATGATCCAAGTAGAACACTTTAAGAGGATCCATATCAATAGATTTTTAGCAAGAAAAGATGCAAGCAAATAGAAGGCACATGGTAACACAAGCAAACAATAGATCTGGCGAGAAAAAAGGCAAACGAAAAAGAAGGCGAATAAAACGGCAAAGGTGAAGTGGGGGAGAGGAAAACGAGAGGCAAATGGCAATAATGTAATGCGAGGGATAAGAGTTTGTGATGGGTACTTGGTATGTCTTGACTTGTGCGTAGACTCCCCGGCAACGGCGCCAGAAATGGCTTGTTGATGGGAGCTCAAATCTTGACTTGACTTGGTGTAAGCCTCCCCGGCAACGGCGCCAGAAATCCTTCTTGCTACCTCTTGAGCACTGTGTTGGTTTTCCCTTCAAGAGGAAAGGGTGATGCAGTAAAGTAGCGTAAGTATTTCCCTCAGTTTTTGAGAACCAAGGTATCAATCCAGTAGGAGACCACGCTCAAGTCCCACGCACCTACACAAGCAAATAAGAACCTTGCAACCAACGCGATAAAGGGGTTGTCAATCCCTTCACGGCCACTTGCAAAAGTGAGATCTGATAGAGATGATAAGATAATATTTTTGGTATTTTTATGATAAAGACTAAAAGTAAAGAAAGCAAAATAAACGGTAAAAGAAATAACGGTAGATTAATATGATAGAGAATAGACCCGGGGGCCATAGGTTTCACTAGTGGCTTCTCTCAAGAGCATAAGTATTATGGTGGGTAAACAAATTACTGTCGAGCAATTGATAGAATTGAGCATAGTTATGAGAATATCTAGGTATGATCATGTATATAGGCATCACGTCCGTGACAAGTAGACCGACTCCTGCCTGCATCTACTACTATTACTCCATACATCAACCGCTATCCAGCATGCATCTAGAGTATTAAGTTCATAAGAACGGAGTAACGCTTTAAGCAAGATGACATGATGTAGAGGGATAAACTCATGCAATATGATATAAACCCCATCTTTTTATCCTCGATGGCAACAATATAATACATGTCGTTTCCCCTACTGTCACTGGGATCAAGCACCGCAAGATTGAACCCAAAGCTAAGCACTTCTCCCATTGCAAGAAAGATCAATCTAGTAGGCCAAACCAAACTGATAATTCAAAGAGACTTGCAAAGATAACCAATCATACATAAAAGAATTCAGAGGAGATTCAAATATTGTTCATAGATAATCTTGTTCAAAAACCCACAATTCATCGGATCTCGACAAACACACCGCAAAAGAAGATTACATCGAATAG
The DNA here is from genome assembly GCF_018294505.1 of Triticum aestivum. Lineage (NCBI taxonomy): Eukaryota > Viridiplantae > Streptophyta > Magnoliopsida > Poales > Poaceae > Triticum > Triticum aestivum. The sequence goes on along the minus strand of NC_057814.1, from coordinate 375,851,056 downwards.
ATCTCCAAGAGAATCGAGGAGAACTTTGTATTGAGTTCCAAAGAGAGAGAAGAAGCCATCTAGCTAATAACTATGGACCCGAAGGTCTGAGGTAAACTACTCACACATCATCGGAGAGGCTATGGTGTTGATGTAGAAGCCCTCCATGATCAATGCCCCTCCGGCGGAGCGCTGGAAAAGGACCCAAGATGGGATCTCACGGGTACAGAAGGTTGCGGCGGTGGAAATAGGGTTTTGGCTCCTGTTCTGATGTTTCCAGGGTATATGAGTATATATAGGCGAAAAAGTCGGTCAGGGGAGCTATGAGGGGCCCACGAGGGTGGGGGCGCGCCCAGGGGGCAGGCGCGCCTCCCTGCCTTGTGGCCTCCTCGTTGATTTCTTGACGTCCACTCCAAGTCCTCTGGATCACGTTTGTTCCGAAAATCACGTTCCCGAAGGTTTCATTCCATTTGGACTCTGTTTGATATTCCTTTCCTTCGAAACACTGAAATAGGCAAAAAAACAACAATTTGGGCTGGGCCTCCGGTTAATAGGTTAGTCCCAAAAATAATATAAAAGTGTATAATAAAGCCCATTGAACATCCAAAACAGATAATATAATAGCATGGAACAATAAAAAATTATACGTTGGAGACGTATCAGCAAGCGGCATCGAGCAGCTGGGCGACCTGCTCCAGCAGGGCATCATGGCCACCCTCTGCCAGCCTGCACCTCAGCAACTCTCGTGCCATGATGACCGCGGCCCGCGTGTTCGCCTGCTCCCGGCGGGTGTGAAGTGCCGTTGCCGCAGCATAGCTTGAAGATCGCGTGGTGGCGCGGTTGCGGCGGAGCGCGAGAGGGGGCGACGGCAGTCCACGCCACCCGCGGCCGATGGCGCCGGGCAGCATGCCGGCTGCAAGGAGCATGATGTGGAGATCTTCTTGGGCGGATGGCACTGCCTGGGCGGGCCGAGCGGCCCAATGCTCAGTGTGAGCCTGCGGAGCGTCAGCCATGAGAACGGCGGAGCGGTGGCGAATCGACCGAAGGAAGAGACGCTCCGACGCACCCCTACCTGGTGCACCAAATGTTGGATTTCGGGCTCCGCGGACCCTTGATAGATTCGAACTCTAGGGTGCGTGCGAAGAACTCAACCTCTCCAGTCTGCCAACTTGCCAATCTCACGGCCTAGCTCGATGAACAGGAAGGAAATGAGACACGACAGTTTACCCAGGTTCGGGCCACCTTGCGGTGTAAAACCCTACTCCTGCTTTGTGGTGGATTGACCTCGAGGTGGGCTGACGGTGAACTAGAACAATGGAAGAACAGCCTCAGGAGGTGTGTTCTTGAGCTAACGGGGGAGAGGATGATCTGAATGATCCGTCCTCTCTACGGTGGTGGCTAGGTCCTATTTATAGTGGCTTTGGTCCTCTTCCCCAAAATGGACGCGGGAAGGGATCCCACAAAGGCCAAATTCGAAGGAAGACAATAGCACATCTTATCCTGACAAAAGTAGTCTTCGCCTGCAAAGCCTCTGGTCATGACACCGTGGTGGGCTCGGCGATGACATCCGTCCTGCCGTCCTAGCGGTCTTGGTCTTGTTGCATGGGAATGGAAACCTTTGGTTGATTCCTCGGGACTCCACGCCTGCGTTTGCCTCTTTAGCACCAAAGAGGAAACTGTTGTCCTATGCCCACTGGCAGCCGCCTAGCCTTGGTCGTCATGGCTCACGTCATCCGGACCTCACGAGGTGAAGGCTTGCATAGGAATCTCCGCTCCTCAGGAGCTAGCCTGAGGAGGCCGCTCCTTCTGGAGGTCTTGGTGTCGTCCGCCCCGTGAGGCTTGGCCCCTCGCGAGGGTCTTGAGTTGTTGATGCTGAAGGTGGGCCGTACCAGGCCATCGATGGAGCCACGCCGTGGGCCGCAGGCAGGCAAGTCTGGGTGCCCCCGTTCCAAGAACGCCGACACTAGGGTTCAAGTTTCTGTCACTCTAGCAACCCATCATCTAATAACTACTCCACAATGCATTACCTTGGCCAACTTGATCTATTTATCTTGCAATGGGAAGAGGTGCTTTGTAGTGGGTTCGATCTTACGGTGCTTGATCCCAGTGACAGAAAGGGAAACGACACGTATGTATCGTTGCTACTAAGGATAAAACAATGGGGTCTATCTCTACATAGATAGATCTTGTCTACATCATGTCATCGTACTTATTACATTACTCCGTTTTTCCATGAACTTAATACACTAGATGCATGCTGGATAGCGGTCAATGTGTGGAGTAATAGTAGTAGATGCAGGCAGGAGTCGGTCTACTAATCTTGGACAAGATGCCTATATAATGATCATTGCCTGGATATCGTCATGATTATTTGAAGTTCTGTCAATTGCCCAACAGTAATTTGTTCACCCACTATTTGCTATTTTTCTCGGGAGAAGGCACTAGTGAAACCTACGGGCCCCGGGTCTTCTTTCTCATATATTTCCCTTTGCGATCTACTTTTCTATTGCATTTATTTTCAGATCTATTAAACCAAAAATATAAAAATACCTTGCTGCATTTTATTTATTTTATTTGCGATCTATCTATAAATTTACTACAAATTTATCTCACGTCCGTTGGCCTATCTTGAGGTGCCGTACCCCGGAAGGGATTGACAACCCCTTTAATACATCGGGTTGCGAGGATTTGTTATCTGTGTGCAGGGGCCGTTTACGTTGTGTTGCTTGGTTCTCCTACTGGTTCGATAACCTTGGTTTCATATCTGAGGGAAATACCTACCACCGCTGTTCTGCATCATCCCTTCCTCTTTGGGGAAATACGGACGTAGCTTCAAGCGACATCATGGCTTCTCTCGAGAAAATAGCAACGGTGGGTAGACAAATTACTGTTGGGCAATTGATAAAAAAGCAAATAATTATGACGATATCCAAGACAATGATCATGCATATAGGCATCACGTCCAAGATTAGTAGACCGACTCCTGCCTGCATCTACTACTATTAATCCACACATCGACCGCTATCCAACATGCATCTAGTGTATTAATTTCACGGAAAAACGGAGTAATGCAATAAGAACGATGACATGATGTAGACAAGATCTATTCATGTAGGAATAGACCCCATCTTTTTATCCTTAATAGCAACGATACATGCGTGCCTTGCTGCCCCTTCTGTCACTAGGAAAGGACACCGCAAGATTCAACCCATTACAAAGCACCTCTTCACATTGCAAGATAAATCGATCAAGTTGGCCAAACAAAACCAAAATATCGGAGAACAAATACAAGGCTATAACAATCAAGATTGGATATTAAATCAAGGCAAATCTGATCATAAACTCACAATTCATCGGATCACAACAAACACACCGCAAAGAGTCATTACATCAAATAAATCTCCAAGAGACCGTTGTATTGAGATACAAAGAGAGAAAAAGCCATCTAGCTACTACCTACGGACCCGTAGGTCTGAGTTGAACTACTCACGAATCATCGGAGAGGCGCCAATGAGGACGATGAACCCCTCCGTGATCGTGTTCCCCTCCGGCGGAGTGCCAAAATAGGGCTCTAGATTAGATCTCGTGGTTTTGGAACTTGCGGCGGCTGGAATAAAATTTCATCGACTCACCTAGGGTTTCTGGAGCAAGGAGGTATTTATGGAGCAAAGAGGCGGTGCGGGAGGCCACCGAGGTGGGCACAACCCACCTGGGAGCGCCTGGGGGCCCAGACGCGCCCTGGTGGGGTGTGCCCCCCTCGGGGCACCCCCCAGGTGCTTCTGGCCCATCTGGTGTCTTATAGTCCAAAAAAATCCACAAAAAGTTACGTTGCATTTGTACTCCATTTGATATTGATTTTCTGCGATGTAAAAAACAAGCAGAAAACAGCAACTGGCACTTGGCACTGTGTTAATAGGTTAGTCCCAAAAAATGATATAAAATGATTGTGAAATGATTTTAAACATCCAAGAATGATAATATAACAACATGGAACAATCAAAAATTATAGATACGTTGGAGACATATCAGCATCCCCAAGCTTAATTCATGCTCGTCCTCGAGTAGGTAAATGATAAAAACATAATTTTTGATGTGGAATGTTGTGTAACATGTTCATCACATATTCTTTCCTTTATAGCATGGACAATTGGACTTTTATATGGTTCAAAGCAATAGTCTAGTTTTGACATGAGGACTTTAATACTCAAGCACATCAACAAACAACCATGTCTTTCAAAATATCAACACTAAAGCAAGTTATCCCTAGCCCACTATGCTCAATCATTGGTCCATTCATGAAACACACTCGCATATTAGCTACACCCAATGCTCAAGTACGATCATAGTGCTCCTTAGTTGGTCCTTTATAAGAGAAGATGGAGACTCAAGTAAAAATAAAAATTGCATAAAGTAAATAGAAAGGCCCTTCGTGGAGGGAAGTAGGGATTTGTAGAGGTGCCAGAGCTCAAAGCGAGAAAGATAGAGATAAAACATTTTGGGTGGCATGCTTTTCCTGTCAATGAAAACGATCGAGTAGTTCCCAAAGCATAATTACTCATCAATATGACTCACATATCACTATCATCATATCTCAAAACTATTACCAAGAATCAAGTTTATTTTGTCCAATGATCTTCATGAAAGTTTTTATTATATGCTTTATAAGTCTCCAACGTATCTACAATTTTTGATTGTTCCATGCTATTATATTATTTGTTTTGGATGTTTAATGGGCTTTATTATACACTTTTATATTATTTTTGGGACTAACCTATTAACCGAAGGCCCAGTGCAAATTGCTGTTTTTTTTGCCTATTTCAGTGTTTCGCAAAAAAGGAATATCAAACGGAATCCAAACGGAATGAAACCTTCGAGAGAGTGATTTTTGGAACAAACGTGATCCATAGGACTTGGAGTGGACGTCAAGAAAGAAGCGAGGAGGCCACGAGGCAGGGAGGCGCGCATGCCCCCCATGGGCGTGCCCCCCACCCTCGTGGGCCCCTCGCAGCTCCACCGACCTACTTCTTCCTCCTATATATATCCATATACCCCAAAAACATCCAGGAGCACCACGAAACCCTATTTCCACCACCGCAACCTTCTGTACCTGTGAGATCCCATCTAGGGGCCTTATTCGGCGCTCCGCCGGAGGGGGAAACGATCACGGAGGGCTTCTACATCAACACCATAGCCTCTCCGATGATGTGTGAGTACTTTACCTCAGACCTTCGGGTCCATAGTTATTAGCTAGATGGCTTCTTCTCTCTCTTTGGATCTCAATACAAAGTTCTCCTCGATCTTCTTGGAGATCTATTCGATGTAACTCTTTTTGCGGTGTGTTTGTCGAGATCTGATGAATTGTGGGTTTATGATCAAGATTATCTATGAACAATATTTGAATCTCCTCTGAATTCTTTTATGTATGATTTGTTATCTTTGCAAGTCTCTTCGAATTATCAGTTTGGTTTGGCCTACTAGATTGATCTTTCTTGCAATGGGAGAAGTGCTTAGCTTTGGGTTCAATCTTGCGGTGTCCTTTCCCAATGACAGCAGGGGCAGCAAGGCACGTATTGTATTGTTGCCATCGAGGATAAAAAGATGGGGTTTATATCATATTGCTTGAGTTTATCCCTCTACATCATGTCATCTTCCCTAATGTGTTACTCCGTTCTTATGAACTTAATACTCTAGATGTATGCTGGATAGCGGTCGATGTGTGGAGTAATAGTAGTACATGCAGAATCATTTCGGTCCACTTGTCGCGGACGTGATGCCTATATACATGATCATGCCTAGATATTCTCACAATTATGCACTTTTCTATCAATTGCTCGATAGTAATTCGTTCACCCACCGTAATACTTATGCTATCTTGAGAGAAGCCACTAGTGAAACCTATGGCCCCCGGGTCTATTCTCCATCATATAAGTTTCCAATCTATTTTTACTTTGCATTCTTTACTTTCAGTTTATATCATAAAAATACCAAAAATATTTATCTTATTATCTCTATCAGATCTCACTTTTGCAAGTGCCCATGAAGGGATTGACAACCCCTTTATCGCGTTGGTTGCAAGGTTCTTATTTGTTTGTGTAGGTACGAGGCGACTTGTGTGTAGTCTCCTACTGGACTGATACCTTGGTTCTCAAAAACTGAGGGAAATACTTACGCTACTTTGCTGCATCACCCTTTCCTCTTCAAGGGAAAAACCAACGCAAGCTCAAGAGGTAGCAAGAAGGATTTCTAGCACGGTTGCCGGGGAGATCTACGCCAAGTCAAGTCATACGAAGTACCCATCACAACTCTTATCCCTGGCATTACATTATTTGCCATTTGCCTCTCGTTTTCCTCTCCCCCACTTTACCTTTGCCGTTTTATTCGCCCTCTTTTTCCGTTCGTCTCTTTTCGCTTGCTTCTTGTGTGCTTGTGTGTTGGATCGTTTGTCACGATGTCTCAAGACAATACTAAATTGTGTGACTTTTCCAATACCAACAATAATGATTTTCTTAGCACTCCGATTACTCCTCTTACCGATGCTGAATCTTGTGAAATTAATGCTGCTTTGTTGAATCTTGTCATGAAAGATAAATTCTCTGGCCTTCCTAGTGAAGATGCCGCTACACATGTAAACAACTTTGTCGATTTGTGTGATATGCAAAAGAAGAAAGACATGGATAATGATATTGTTAAATTGAAGCTATTTCCATTTTCGCTTAGAGATCGTGCTAAAACCTGGTTTTCGTCTTTGCCTAAAAATAGTATTGATTCATGGAATAAGTGCAAAGATGCTTTTATCTCTAAGTATTTTCCTCCCGCTAAGATCATCTCTCTTAGAAATGATATTATGAATTTTAAGCAACTTGATCATGAGCATGTTGCACAATCTTGGGAGAGGATGAAATTAATGATACGTAATTGCCCTATACATGGTTTGAATTTATGGATGATTATACAAAAAAATTATGCCGGATTGAATTTTGCTTTTAGAAATCTTTTAGATTCGGCCGCGGGAGGCACTTTTATGGAAATCACTTTAGGAGAAGCTACTAAACTTCTAGATAATATTATGGTTAATTATTCTCAATGGCACACCGAAAGATCTACTAGTAAAAAGGTTCATGCGATAGAAGAGATTAGTGTTTTGAGTGGAAAGATGGATGAACTTATGAAATTGTTTGCTAATAAGAGTGCTCCTATTGATCTTAATGATATGCCTTTGTCTACTTTGATTGAGAATAATAATGAATCTATGGATGTTAATTTTGTTGGTAGGAACAATTTTGGTAACAACGCTTATAGAGGAAACTTTAATCCTAGGCCGTATCCTAGTAATTCCTCTAATAATTATGGTAATTCCTACAACAACTCTTATGGAAATTTTAATAAGATGCCCTTTGATTTTGAGACTAGAGTTAAAGAATTTATGATTTCTCAAAAGAATTTCAGTGCTTTGCTTGAAGAAAAATTGCCTAAGATTGATGAGTTGGATAGGAATGTGGATAGAATTTCTCTTGATGTTCATTCTTTGAAACTTTGATCTATTACTCCTAAGCATGATATCAATGAGTCTCTCAAAGCCATGAGAATTTCCATTGATGAGTGCAAAGAAAGAACCGCTAGGATGCGTGCTAAGAAAGATTGCTTTGTAAAAGCGTGGTCTTCTAGTTTTCATGATAATAGGGATGAAGATCTAAAAGTAATTGATGGGTCCCCTATTAAATCTTTGTTTTGCAATATGAATCTTGATAATGATGGGACTGGAGATGAGTCAACTTTAGTTAAAAGGCGTCCCAATGATTCAGAGTTTTTAGATCTTGATGCAAAAATTGGTAAAAGTGGGATTGAAGAGGTCAAAACTTTACATAGCAATGAACCCACTATTTTGGATTTCAAGGAATTTAATTATCATAAATGTTCTTTAATAGATTGTATTTCCTTGTTGCAATCCGTGTTAAATTCTCCTCATGCTTATAGTCAAAATAAAGCTTTTACTAAACATATCATTGATGCTTTAATGCAATCTTATGAAGAAAAGCTTGAATTGGAAATTTCTATCCCTAGAAAACTTTACGGTGAGTGGGAACCTACTATTAAAATTAAAATTAAAGATCATGAATGTTATGCTTTGTGTGATTTGGGTGCTAGTGTTTCCACGATTCCAAAAACTTTGTGTGATGTGTTAGGTTTCCGTGAATTTGATGATTGTTCTTTAAACTTGCACCTTGCGTATTCCACCATTAAGAAACCTATGGGAAGAATTAATGATGTTCTTATTGTTGCAAATAGGAATTATGTGCCCGTAGATTTCATTGTTCTTGATATAGATTGCAATCCTACATGTCCTATTATTCTTGGTAGACCTTTCCTTAGAACGATTGGTGCAATTATTGATATGAAAGAAGGAAATATTAGATTCCAATTTCCGTTAAGGAAAGGCATGGAACACTTTCCTAGAAAGAAAATTAAATTACCTTATGAATCTATTATTAGAGCCACTTATGGATTGCATACCAAAGATGATAATACCTAGATCTATTCTTGCCTTTATGCCTAGCTATGGGCGTTAAACGATAGCGCTTGTTGGGAGGCAACCCAATTTTATTTTTGTTTCTTTCTTTTTGGTTCTGTTTAGTAATAAATAATTCATCTATCTTCTGTTTAGATGTGGATTTATGTTTTAATTAGGGTTTGTGCCAAGTAGAACCTTTGGGAAGACTTGGGTGAAGTCTTTATGATCTTGCTGTAAAAAACAGAAACTTTAGCTCTCACGAGATTAGCTACAACTTTTTACTGGAGAGTGATATTTAGTTGATTCTTTTTGAAAATGATTAATAGAGAAATCCCTTACGTCCAGAAATTTATTTTAGAATTTTTGATGTTACATTAGTATACGTTTGATACAGATTACTACAGACTGTTCTGTTTCTGACAGATTCTGTTTTTCGTGTGTTGTTTGCTTATTTTGATGAATCTATGGCTAGTATCGGAGGGTATGAACCATAGAGAAGTTGGAATAAAGTAGGTTTAACACCAATATAAATAAAGAATGAGTTCATTACAGTACCTTATGATGGTGATTTTCTTTCTTATACTAACGGAGCTCATGAGATTTTTTGTTGAGTTTTGTGTTGTGAAGTTTTCAAGTTTTGGGTAAAGATTTGATGGATTATGGAATAAGGAGTGGCAAGAGCCTAAAGCTTGGGGATGACCAAGGCATCCCAAGGTAAAATTCAAGGACAACCAAAAGCTAAAGCTTGGGGATGCCCCAGAAGGCATCCCCTCTTTCGTCTTCGTCTATCGGTAAGTTCACTTGATGCTATATTTTTATTCACCACATGATATGTGTTTTGCTTGGAGCGTCTTGTATGATTTGAGTCTTTGTTTTTAGTTTACCACAATCATCCTTGCTGTACACACCTTTTGGAAGAGACACACATGAATCGGAATTTATTAGAATACTCTATGTGCTTCACTTATATCTTTTGAGCTAAATAGTTTTTGCTCTAGTGCTTCACTTATATCTTTTAGAGCACGGTGGTGGTTTTATTTTATAGAAATTATTGATCTCTCATGCTTCACTTATATTATTTTGAGAGTATTTTATAACAGCATGGTAGTTTGCTTTGGTTATAAAATTAGTCCTAATATGATAGGCATCCAAGATGGGTATAATAAAAACTTCCATAAAAAGTGCATTGAATACTATGAGAAGTTTGATACTTGATGATTGTTTTGAGATATGAAGATGGTAATATTAGAGTCGTGCTAGTTGAGTAATTGTGAATTTGAGAAATACTTGTGTTGAAGTTTGCAAGTCCCGTAGCATGCACGTCTGGTAACCGTTGTGTAACAAATTTGAAACATGAGGTGTTCTTTGATTGTCTTCCTTATGAGTGGCGGTCGGGGACGAGCGATGGTCTTTTCCTACCAATCTACCCCCCTAGGAGCATGTGTGTAATGCTTGGTTTTTGATGACTTGTAGATTTTTGCAATAAGTATGTGAGTTCTTTATGACTAATGTTGAGTCCATGGATTATACGCACTCTCACCTTTCCATCATTGCTAGCCTCTTCGGTACCGTGCATTGCCCTTTCTCACCTTGAGAGTCGGTGCAAACTTCGCCGGTGCATCCAAACCCCGTGATATGATACGCTCTATCACACATAAACCTCCTTATATTTTCCTCAAAACAGCCACCATACCTACCTATTATGGCATTTCCATAGTCATTCCGAGATATATTGTCATGCAACTTTCCACCGTTTCATTTATTATGACACGCTTCATCATTGTCATATTTGCCTTGCATGATCATGTAGTTGACATCGTATTTGTGGCAAAGCCACCATGCATAATTTATCATACATGTCACTCTTGATTCATTGCCCATCCTGGTACACCGCCAGAGGCATTCATATAGAGTCATACTTTGTTCTAGTATCGAGTTGTAATCTTTCAGTTGTAAATAAATAGAAGTGTAATGAACATCATTAATAGAGCATTGTCCCCCAAAAAAAGAGAAAGCCAACTAAAAAAAGGCCCAACAAAAAAGAAGAGAAATAAAAAGGGACAATGCTACTATCCTTTTTCCACACTTGTGCTTCAAAGTAGCACCATGATCTTTATGATAGAGAGTCTCTTGTTTTGTCACTTTCATACTAGTGGGAATTTTTCATTATAGAACTTGGCTTGTATATTCCAACAATGGGCTTCCTCAAATGCCCTAGGTCTTCGTGAGCAAGCAAGTTGGATGCACACCCACTTAGTTTCTTTTGTTGAGCTTTCATACATTTATAGCTCTAGTGCATCCGTTGCATGGCAATCCCTAAAGAAATATTAGGAAAATTGTTTCGGCTGTCTGTGCTATCATTTTTCTGGAAGCTTTTAAGCCTGTTGTCCAGATGATGCTGCCTAAAAGTAGTTCTTTTAAATTGTTTTCTTGTGGTCTTGTTCTCTGTGTTGTTTCTGGAAACAAAGTACTCTGTATTGGATTTTTCCACTTCACACCCACACAATCGGGGTTTGATGAAATAGCCCTACTCCTTGCATTGACATCAATTGATGGGCATCTCCCTAGCCCGTTGATTAGCCGCGTCAATGTGAGACTTTCTCCTTTTTTGTCTTCTCCACATAACCCCCATCATTATATTATATTCCACCCATAGTGCTATATCCATGGCTCACGCTCATGTATTGCGTGAAAGTTGAAAAAAGTTTGAGATTACTAAAGTATGAAACAATTTCTTGGCTTGTCATCGGGGTTGTGCATGATGAGAGCATTCTTGTGTGACAAAAATGGAGCATGAACAAACTATATGATTTTGTAGGGATGAACTTTCTTTGGCCATGTTATTTTGAGAAGACATAATTGCTTAGTTAGTATGCTTGAAGTATTATTATTTTTATGTCAATATTAAACTTTTATCTTGAATCTTTTGGATCTGAACATTCATGCCACAATAAAGGAAATTACATTGAGAAATTATGTTAGGTAGCATTCCACATCAAAAATTCTGTTTTTATCATTTACCTACTCGAGGACGAGCAGGAATTAAGCTTGGGGATGTTTGATACGTCTCCAACGTATCTATAATTTTTTATTGTTCCATGCTATTATATTATTTGTTTTGGATGTTTAATGGGCTTTATTATACACTTTTATATTATTTTTGGGACTAAACTATTAACCGAAGGCCCAGTGCAAATTGCTGTTTTTTTGCCTATTTCAGTGTTTCGCAGAAAAGGAATATCAAACGGAATGAAACCTTCGGGAGAGTGATTTTTGGAACAAACGTGATCCAGAGGACTTGGAGTGGACGTCAAGAAAGAAGCGAGGAGGCCACGAGGCAGGGAGGCACGCCTGCCCCCTGGGCGCGCCCCCCGCACTCGTGGGACCCTCGCAGCTCCACCAACCTACTTCTTCCTCCTATATATATCCATATACCCCAAAAACATCTAGGAGCACCACGAAACCCTATTTCCACCGCAGAAACCTTCTTTACCCGTGAGATCCCATCATGGGGCCTTTTCCGGCTCTCCGCCGGAGGGGGAATCGATCATGGAGGGCTTCAACATCAACACCATAGCCTCTCCGATGATGTGTGAGTAGTTTACATCAGACCTTCGGGTCCATAGTTATTAGCTAGATGGCTTCTTCTCTCTCTTTGGATCTCAATACAAAGTTCTCCTCGATCTTCTTGGAGATCTATTCGATGTAACTCTTTTTGCGACCTGTTTGTCGAGATCCGATGAATTGTGGGTTTATGATCAAGATTATCTATGAACAATATTTGAATCTCCTTTGAATTCTTTTATGTATGATTTGTTATCTTTGCAAGTCTCTTCGAATTATCAGTTTGGTTTGGCCTACTAGATTGATCTTTCTTGCAATGGGAGAAGTGCTTAGCTTTGGGTTCAATCTTGCAGTGTCCTTTTCCAGTGACAGCAGGGGCAGCAAGGCACATATTGTATTGTTGCCATCGAGGATAAAAAGATGGGGTTTATATCATATTGCTTGAGTTTATCCCTCTACATCATGTCATCTTGCCTAATGCGTTACTCCATTCTTATGAACTTAATACTCTAGATGCATGCTGGATAGCGGTCGATGTGTGGAGTAATAGTAGTAGATGCAGAATCATTTCGGTCTACTTGTCGCGGACGTGATGCCTATATACATGATCATGCCTAGATATTCTCATAATTATGCACTTTTCTATCAATTGCTCGACATTAATTCGTTCACCCACCGTAATACTTATGCTATCTTGAGAGAAGCCACTAGTGAAACCTATGGCCCTCGGGTCTATTCTCCATCATATAAGTTTCCAATCTATTTTTACTTTGCATTCTTTACTTTCAGTTTATATCATAAAAATACCAAAAATATTTATCTTATTATCTACATCAGATCTCACTTTTGCAAGTGGTCGTGAAGGGATTGACAACCCCTTTATCGCGTTGGTTGCAAGGTTCTTATTTGTTTGTGTAGGTACGAGGCGACTTGCGTGTATTCTCCTACTGGATTGATACCTTGGTTCTCAAAAACTGAGGGAAATACTTACGCTACTTTGTTGCATCACCCTTTCCTCTTCAAGGGAAAAACCAACGCAAGCTCAAGAGGTAGCAATCCTCCTTGGATATCTATCACTTTGGAACTAGTTTCATATGTTGCTTTTAATAAGCTCAAACAAATATAAGTGAAGAATATGAGAATCATATTTCTTTCTCTCAAATTAATCTAAGTGAAGCATGAGAGAATCTCTTCAAAGATAACAAAGCACACCGTGCTCAAAAAGATATAAGTGAAGCACTAGAGCAATTCCAAGGCTTTAAAAATTTATGTGAAGCATAAGAGCAAGCATAACATAATTTGGCTCTCCAAAATAGGTGTGTACAGCAAGGATGCTTATTAAAAATTAAAAAGAAGAAAAAACAAAGACTCATATCATACAAGACGCTCCAAGAAAAACTCATAATACATGACGAATAAAAATATAGTTCCAAGTAAAATACTAATGGTTGTTAGAAGAAAGAGCGGATGCCACTCGGGGGCATCCCCAAGCTTAGTTGCTTGATACTTCTTGAATATTATCTTGGGGTGCCTCGGGCATCCCCAAGCTTAGCCTTTTGCTAATCCTTATTCCTTCATCCATCACGATCTCACCCAAAACTTGAAAACTTCAATCACACAAAACTCAACAAAACTTCGTGAGATCCATTAGTATAAGAAAGCAAATCACTACTTTAAGTACTATTGCAAACCCATTCATATTTTGTTATTGTATTATATCTACTGTATTTTAACTTTTCCATGGCTAAAACTCTTCAAAGGAAACCATAGAATCATCAAAACAAGCACATAACACAACGAAAACAGAATCTGTCAAAAACAGAATAGTGTGTAGCAATCTGAATATTTCGAATACTTCTGAAACTCCAAATTTTTTGAACAATTAGGACAACTCGGGAAATTTGTATATCAATCTTGTGTAAAACAATTCATAGCAAAAGCATGTTTCTGGGATTTATGAAAATTGTTTTTCTGAGCGCAAAAGTTTTTGTTTTTCAACAAGATCGGATCAACTATCACCCAAATCATCCCAAAGGCTTTGCTTGGCACAAACAATAATTTAAACCACAAGAACACATCAAAAAGAGGCATAATTTGGTATTTTATTGAAAATAACAAGAAAACCAAAAAGTAAAAAGATACAAGTTGGGTTGCCTCCCAACGCGCGCTATCGTTTTACGCCCCTAGCTAGGCATAATGCGAAGGATCTAAGTATTGTCATCTTTGTTTCTAGATCCATACGATGCCCTCATGATTGATTCTTATGGTGGCTTAATTCTAGTTCTAGGGAAGTGTTCCATACCCTTCCTTAGTGGAAATTGAAATTTAATATTGCCTTCTTTCATATCAATCAGGGCACCAATAGTACGTAAAAACGGTCTACCAAGAATAATTGGACAAGACGGAGTGCAATCAATATCAAGAACAATAAAATCTATGGGCACATAATTCCTATTTGCAAGAACAAGAACATCATTAATTATTCCCATAGGTTTTTTTAATAGTAGAATCCGCCAAGTGCAAATTTAGAGAACACTCTTCAATATCAGTAAGACCAAGCACATCACATAAAGATTTCGGAATTGTAGAAACACTAGCACCCAAGTCACATAAAGCAAAACACTCATAATTTTTGATCTTGACTTCGATAGTAGGTTCCCGTTCATCATGTAATTTTCTAGGAATTGAAACCTCTAATTCCAACTTTTCTTCTAAAGCTTTCATCATAGCATCAACAATATGCTTAGTAAAAGCTTTATTTTGTTCATAAGCATGGGGTGAATTTATCATGGATTGCAACAAAGAAATACAATAAATCAAAGAGAAACTATCATAATTAAAGTCTTTGTAATCCAAAAGAGTGGGCACATCACTAGTTAAAGTTTTGACCTCCACTTTTATCAATTTTCTCAACAAGATTTTCACCCTCCGAATTATCGGGACGCCTTGTAGCTAAAGTTGACTCTTATTCAGTCCCTTTATTATCAATCATAATTTTATTAAACAAAGAATCAATAGAATAAACACCAATCATTTTAAGATCTTCATCACTTTTATGAAAGCAATCACTAGAAAATGCTTTTTCTAAAAATTCTCTTCTAGCTCTAAGCACAGCGGTTCTTTTCTTACTTTCATCAATAGAAACATAAAGAGCCTTAATTGATTCCTCAACCTTAGGCACAAAAAATTTCATCTTGAGATTTTCTACATCATGAGAAATTCTATCAATACTTCTAGACATATCATCAATCTTATTCAGCTTTTCTTCTATTGTTGCATTGAAAACTTTTTGGGTATTGATAATTTCTTTAATATTATTCTCAAGACCAGAGGTGTTCCTATTATTATTATAAGAAGGATTACCATATGAATTACTATAATTATTAGAGGAATTACTAGGAAAAGGCCTAGGATTAAAATTACCTCTATAAGCATTGTTATTGAAATTGTTTTGCGAGATAAAATTCACATCTATGGCATCACTATTTTTCTCAATCAAAGTATACAAAGGCACATCATTAAAATCAATATGGGCACTTTTATTAGCAACCAATTTCATAAGAGCATCAACTTTTTCACTCAAAGAAGAAATTTCTTCAACCAAATTAACTTTTTTACTAGTAGGAGCTCTTTCGGTATGCCATTGTGAATAATTTGCCATAATATTATCAAGCAATTTGTTGGCTTCACCCAAAGTAATTTCCATAAAAGTACCAGCCGTAGCGGAGTCTAAAAGATTTCGAGAAACAAAATTCATCCTTTCCCATAAAAAATTTGTATGATCATCCAAAGATTTAACCCATGAGTTGGGAAATTCCTTAGCATTAATTTCATCCTTTCCCAAGATTGTGCAACATGCTCATGTTCAAGTTGCTTGAAATTCATGATCTGGGTTCTAAGGGAAATAATTTTCGCGGGCAGAAAATACTTGGTAATAAAGGCATCTTTGCACTTATCCCAAGAATCGATACTATTGCGAGGCAAAGAAGAAAACCAAATTTTTGCATGATCTCGCAAAGAAAACGGGAATAATTTCAACTTCACAATATCATTGTACACATATTTTTTCTTTAGCATATCGCATAATTCCATGAATGTGTTAATATGGGACGCGACATCCTCATTAGGAGTACCGGAAAATTAATCTTTCATAACAAGATTTAGCAAAGCGGCATTAATATCGCAAGACTCCGCACTAGTGGCGGGAGGAGCAATCGGAGTGCTAATAAAATCATTGTTGTTGGTATTGGAGAAATCACAAAACTTGGTGTTCTCTTGAGTCATCGTGACTACGCAACAAGATTGTACTCAAAAATAGATCTGATGAGAAAACGGCGAACAAAAAAGAGGGCCAATAAAACGGCAAATTTTTGTGAAGTGGGGGAGAGGCAAATGGCAAATAATGTAAATTGCAAGGAGATGAGATTTGTGGTTAGGAACCTGGTACATGTTGGTGATGTCTCCTCGGCAACGGTGCCAGAAAGTTCCTTTGATGTCGCTTGAGATGCGTGGGTGTTTCCCCAAGGAATAAGAGAGGATGCATCACAGCAACAAGAAGGTATTTCCCTCGATGATGGGACCAAGGTTATCGAACCAGTAGGAGAACCACGCAACACTATGTAAATGGTACCTGCACACAAATAACAAATACTTGCAACCCGATGTGTTAAAGGGGTTGTCAATCCCTTTCGGGTAGCGGTGCCAAAAAGTGACGTAACGATAGGATAAAATTGTAGTAGATTGATAGATGCAAATAAAAGTAAATAAAACGCAGCAAGGTATTTTTGGGTTTTTGATAATATAGATCTGAAAATAAAAGAAGCAAATAAAAGAAAAGGCAATTGGCAATATGGATCTGAAAGTATATGATAGCAAAATAGACCCGGGGGCCGTTGATTTCACTAGTGGCTTCTCTCGACAAAATAGCAACGGTGGGTAGACAAATTACATGAGCAATTGATAGAAAAGAAAATAATCATGACGATATCCAAGACAATGATCATGTATATAGGCATCACGTCCAAGATTAGTAGACCGACTCCTACCTGCATCTACTACTATTACTCCACACATCGACCGCTATCCAGCATGCATCTAGTGTATTAAGTTCATGAAAAAACGGAGTAATGCAATAAGAACGATGACATGATGTAGACAAGATCTATTCATGTAGGAATAGACCCCATCTTTTTATCCTTAATAACAATGGTACATGTGTGCCTTGCTGCCCCTTCTGTCACTGGGAGAGGACACCGCAAGATCAAACCCATTACAAAGCACCTCTTCACATTGCAAGATAAATATATCAAGTTGGCCAAACAAAACCCAAATATCGGAGAAGAAATATGAGGCTATAACAATCAAGATTGGATATTAAATCAAGGCAAATCTGATCATAAACTAACAATTCATCGGATCCCAACAAACACACCACAAAGAGTCATTACATCAAATAGATCTCCAAGAGACCGTTGTATTGAGATACAAAGAGAGAAAATGCCATCTAGCTACTCCCTACGGACCCGTAGATCTGAGTTGAACTACGCACGCATCATCGGAGAGGCACCAATGAGGATGATGAACCCCTCCGTGATCGTGTTCCCCTCCGGTGGAGTGCCGGAATAGGGCTCTAGATTGTATCTCGTGGTTCTGGAACTTGCGGCGGCTGGAATTAAATTCCGTCGACCCCCTAGGGTTTCTGGAGCAATGAGGTATTTATAGAGCAACGAGGTGGTGCGGGAGGCCACCGAGGTGGACACAACCCACCTGGGCGCGCCTGGGGTCCCAGGCGCGCCCTGGTGGTTTGTGCCCCCCTCGGGGCACCCCCAGGTGCTTCTTTGGCACATCTAGTGTCTTCTGGTCCAAAATAATCCACAAAATTTTTCGCTGCATTTGGACTCCATTTGATATTGATTTTCTGCGATGTAAAAAACAAGAAGAAAACAACAACTGGCACTTGGCACTATGTCAATAGGTTAGTCCCAAAAAATGGTATAAAATGATTGTAAAAAAATCCAAGAATGATAATATAACAGCATGGAACAACCAAAAATTATAGATACATTGGAGACGTATCAGATTGCATGTTGTCAAGCTCTTCTGGAAGAGGCCCAGCAATCCCAAGAGCCTCCCAGCGCCAGCAGCTCCATAGGCGGAGACGGGTACCGTGCCCGCGGGTTGGGACACTTGGAATGAACAGCCGCAAGGGTGCTATGCTGATCATGGAGTCCGGAAAGACCGGCGTCGAAAGGCCGCCAGCTCTGCCTTTTAGCCTATATTTTATTATAATTGTATGCAAATGTCTCATATTCACATTTTAATTCACTAAGCATATGTAGGTCATGAGTGTTTTGGGCGTTGCCACATGTGGCATTTTAAATTATCCTGAGTATGTAAGACAATTATTAATCGTTGTCATTGTAAATTTGCCTCAATGGCAAGCAGAGCGGGCACTGGGACGCTAGAGCGGAGCATGCCGCGGCTGCCTCAATGGCAAGCAAAACGCGCGGACAGACGCGAGCAGAGCACACCGCGGTCGCCTCAACGACGAGCAGAGCACGCCGAGACCGCCTCAACGGCGAGCAACCACACATGTATATTGCAATTTTGGTCAACCTTCTGGCACCCCGTGGGAGGCGCAACGGCGCATCCATCAGACACGATGGTGATATCTGGACCGTGTGTGATAGTGGGCAGACACTACACGTACAACCGAGAACACGGGCCCACGTATGCTATCCGGGAACCGTTTTGGGCTTCCGATGCGTGTGCGATGCGTGGCTTATGGTTGATCCATAAGAACTGTTTGCGATGAGCCAGAACAACAGAAACGGGCAGCCATATGAAGGTGTGTTTCGGGCTTCGAGCCCAGAACCATCAATATATTTTGACCTTGTTTCTCGTCACATTCCAGATTACAGTGCAATAAGTAATTGCAAATATGTTCACACCGATCAAACCTAAATGTGTTCACACTTAGCACTGGGCTATAAAAACTACCCACTCAAAAATTACTTCACAGTTCCTCTCATCATCTCCCACAAAACATGTCTTTCCTGTCAAGTCATTCTGCCATGACCGGTAGGAGGAGTTTTGGGTCAACATATAAGCAGGGAGCAAAGACCAAGGCCGCAGAAGCACTAGAGAGGTCCAGCCGCTACGTGGAAGCCGCATCAGAGATGTCCTAGCGCGTCGCGGAGCCCTCGAACGTGCTCTCACCGGCACGCGAGGGCTCTCACAAGCTTACTCACCGCGTCGGCGATCGCAACGAGCTGGCAGTGCTGAAGTCCTTGGCTAGCGACGACGACATTCTCGTTGGCCTAATTAAGCAGCAGGAGCTGGTCGACGACTTGATGAAGCTGCTCGAGATTAGCGATGCCTCAGTTGAGAAGGCGACCAGCCTCGTCAAGCAACGCATGGGTGACAATGCGAAGCTCCTCAAGGCGCTCACAGAGACGGAGGAGGAGGCCGTCGGTTGGAAGAAGCTGCATGAGCAGAGAAGTGCCTCAGGGATGACGTTGAAAGCGGTCGTCGAGGAACTGATGGGTGACTTGAGGAAGCTCTGGATCGAGCGTGAGCAAGAGGTGGAGGAATCAGTCGCTGCTATCAAGCAAAGTCGTGAGGAATTAAAGGAGCTGGAGGATCTCGTCGCCCGGCAATCCATCGAGGAGTAGAGACTAGCGATCCAGATCGTTCTCTGTGATTTCCTTCTTCTCTTGCCCCCATGTCTTCCGGGCTTTGCCGCATGTGGTATTTAAATTATCTGGAATATGTAAGACAATTGTTATCCGCGCCATTGTAAATTCTGTTGGGGAACGCAGTAATTTCAATGAAATCCTACGCACATGCAAGATCCATCTAGGTGATGCATAGCAACGAGAAGGGAGAGTATTGTCCACGTACCCTCGTAGACCATAAGCGGAAGCATTATGACAACGCGGTTGATGTAGTCGTACGTCTTCACGATCCGACCGATCCTAGCACCGAAGATACGGCACCTCCGCGATCTGCACACGTTCATCTCGGTGACGTCTCATGAACTCTAGATCCAGCTGAGGTCGGGGGAGAGTTGCGTCAGCACGACGGCGTGGTGACGGTGATGATGAAGCTACCGGCGCAGGGCTTCGCCTAAGCACTGCAACGATATGACCGAGGTGGAAATCTGTGGAGGGGGCACCGCACACGGCTAAACAATCAACTTGTGTGTCTATGGGGTGCCCCCCTCCCCCGTATATAAAGTAGTGGAGGAGGGGGAGGGTCGGCCCTCTCATGGCGCGCACAAGGGGGGAGTCCTACTCCCGGTGGGAGTAGGATTTCCCCTTCCCTAGTTGGAGTAGGAGAGGAAGGAAGGAGGAGAGAGGGAGAAGGAAAGGGGGCCGGCCCCCCACCCAATTTGGATTGGGCTTGGGGGGCGCGGCCTCCACCTAGCCGCCTCCTCCTCTCTCCCACTAAGGCCCAATAAGGCCCATAGACTCCCCGGGGGGTTCCGGTAACCCCCTAGTACTCCGGTAAATGCCCGAACTCACCCGGAACCATTCTGATGTCCAAACATAGCCTTCCAATATATCGATCTTTATGTCTCGACCATTTCAAGACTCCTCGTCATGTCCGTGATCACATCCGGGACTCCGAACAACCTTTGGTACATAAAAACACATAAACTCATAATACCAATCGTCATCGAACATTAAGCGTGTGGACCCTACGGGTTTGAGAACTATGTACACATGACTGAGACTCATCTCCGGTTAATAACCAATAGCGGAACCTGGAAGCTCATATTGGTTCCTACATATTCTACGAAGATCTTTATCGGTCAAACCGCATAACAACATACGTTGTTCCCTTTGTCATCGGTATGTTACTTGCCCGAGATTCGATCGTCGGTATCTACCTAGTTCAATCTCGTTACCGGCAAATCTCTTTACTCGTTCTGTAATGCATCATCCTGTAACCTCATTAGTCACATTGCTTGCAAGGCTTATAGTGATGTGCATTACCGAGAGGGCCCAGAGATACCTCTCCGACAATCGGAGTGACAAATCCTAATCTCGATCTATGCCAACTCAACAAACACCATCGGAGACACCTGTAGAGCATCTTTATAATCACCCAGTTACGTTGTGACATTTGATAGCACACTAAGTGTTCCTCCGGTATTCGGGAGTTGCATAATCTCATAGTCATAGGAACATGTATAAGTTATGAAGAAAGCAATAGCAATAAACTAAATGATCGTAGTGCTAAGCTAACGGATGGGTCAAGTAAATCACATCATTCTCTAGTGATGTGATCCCATTCATCAAATGACAACTCTTTGTCCATGGCTAGGAAACTTAACCATCTTTGATTAACGAGCTTGTCAAGTAGAGGCATACTAGTGACACTCTGTTTGTCTATGTATTCACACATCTACTAAGTTTCTGGTTAATACAATTCTAGCATGAATAATAAACATTTAGCATGGCATAAGGAAATATAAACAACAACTTTTTTATTGCCTCTAGGGCATATTACCTTCAATCTCCCACTTGCACTAGAGTCAATAATCTAGATTATATTGTAATGATTCTAACACCCATGGAGTCTTGGTGCTGATCATGTTTTGCCCGTGAGAGAGGCTTAGTCAACGGGTCTGCAACATTCAGATCCGTATGTATCTTGCAAATCTCTATGTCTCCCTCCTTGACTTGATCGCGGATGGAATTGAAGCGTCTCTTGATGTGCTTGTGTAACATCCCAAATTTTCAATTTGGAATGTTATACATAGATCATTCTTGCATATCATATTTTATTGCATTTTGTTTTGTGATCCTAGAAATTCTACGCAACTCAAGGACCCACGGAGAGAGTTGGGGATTTCGTTATTTTCATATTTGGGTTTTCTCAAATTTTGAAAATAGGATCATTTGTTTTAATTATTTTTCTCTCCGAAAATATTTCATATCAAAATATATGAGAGGAGATAATACGACTTCTCCACAAATAATGAAATATTAGAGGAAAAATATTAAAAACAAATATTTGATTTTATTTGGATTTTATTTGAATTAGGAAAAATACGCGTTTTTCAAAAATTGCATTTTAGGCCCAAATAAATGTTCATCTTGTCCGGCTTATCTTTAGAGGACGGGGAAATTTTATTTCGGGATTTTTGGAGTCCGTTTAGTATTTCTTTTCTTACTTTTTCTGCATGTTCGAATTATTTAAAAAAAAGTCAACCGACTCTGGGCCGTACCCGAGTGGGACTCTTCGGGCCGGCCTTTAAAAGCACGAGACCCCGAGCCCCAGCGCCGCCAGCCCACCCGAAACCCTAGCCGATCCGCCGCCACCTCGGGATCCGCGCCGTCGCCGCCCGACCCGCGCCGCCACCCACGCCGCCCCGCCGCCCGTCGCCGCCAACCACCGCCGCCGGAGCCGTTCGCCGGAGTTAGAGGTAGCCGCCAGTTTTTTTTATAAAACCGATCGGTTTTATTTCGTAAACCCTAGTTTCGGTTTTGTTTAGATCGGTTTGGTTTATTTTTTTGGTTTATTTATTTTGCGGACGTTCGTCCGTATGTTCGTTTTAACGAACGGTTTTCGTCGTTTAACCGCAGACAGCGAACGTTCGTTCGTTAGCTTGTTCGTCAGTTTTTCTTTTTGTCGGATTTTCCGCGATTAATTTCGATCGCGATTTCTGATCCGGTTTTCGTTTCAGTTTAACTTTTCGCTCGTTTATCGGAATCAGGCGATTCAAGCGCCTAGAGTTTCATCTCGAAACCCTCTTTCTGTTTAACCAACTCAAACAAGTTTTTGCTACTGTAAAATTTGACTTAGGTCCAGATTAGTAAACGAAGCTTGTTTCTTTCGCCGTTTGAGTTTCGTTGCTTCGTTCGATTTGATTCTTTTTGCAAACCGGAGTTCTTAAGTTGAACTTTCTAGTTAGATCTCTTATTTTGAGTTTTATTCGTGCACCCTTGCTTGATTGCTTATGTATGTATTGTTTGTTTGCGATAGAGTACCCGGAGTGCGAAGCGTGCTACTACGAGTCTCTAGGTTTCACGGAACATCAGCAAGGCAAGTAACACTTTGATCATACCTCTTTACCACCCAGTTTTATTGCACTAGATCAATCCTCAAACTATTGCATGATTAGGATCTGATTAATATGTGGGTTTTGGGAAGTAGATGAGGTAGTACCTATTGCCCTGTTTACTATCAAACCTTTGGGAGTTACTTCTACGTTTGCTTATATTGCTATGCTATGCTCGTAGATGTGGATTGGGTTTGTGTGTATTTCATGACAGATGTGAGATTGTTAATTGATGGATCAACTTAAGGTGGCTACTTTAATTTACATCTGGGTGGATTGAGGCACCTGGAGAACCCAGTGTTGCCTGTATTTTTGGATATCCCGGAGTACCCGTGTGATCATCCTATGAACCGCCACCTAGGCTCAAAGGGATCATGAGATTATTCATGCTAGAAACTTCCGTGTGCAGCCACAAGCTATTATGGGCTCTAGCATAGTTGAGTAGGTTACATGATCTCTTGAAGAGGTGGGCTAGCAGATGTAGGGGAAAGTAGGTGTAACTGTCCACCCGGAGTAAAGAGTATTGTTTCTGAAAGACTGTGTCTCGGTCATCCGTTTCTCAAACACCATGTAGTGCGAGAAATCAAGCGGAGGCGATCGAGTCTTGTGGGGAAAAGTGCACAAACCTCTGCAGAGTGTACAAACTAATCATGGTTAGCCGTGTCCCCGGTTATGGACGTCTTGAGTATCTAGTTCTTGGATTATCATGTGAATCTCATCATCATGTTACTTAATTTAATTTGATTGGGTTAATCACGTTCTTAATTGGGATTGAGTTCGAGGTACCTTCTCAATGTTTAACAACCACCATGATAGTTAAATAAAATTTATTCCTTTGTGGTAGGGAAAAATTGGCTTTTCGCAAAACTGTAACCATGGAGCTTTCCACCAGCCAAATATGCATGTAGTGATAGCATTATTCTGTTCATTACTCTCTATGTGTTACTTGCCAGCATATTCCATGTGCTGACCCGTTTTCGGGCTGCAATGTATCATGTTGCAGACTTTTCAAACGACGAGTAAGGAGCCTTAGGTCATGGTCTTATACTCAGTGATGCCGTTGGAGTTGATGGACTCACTTTATCTTCCAAGCCTTCCGCTGTTATCGTTTTTAGACGGCCTTAAGCCATATTTATTTGTATTGAGTTCTCTTGAACTACTCGATGTAATAAGTGTGTGATTGCTACTCTATTATAAATCCTTCAAGTACTGTGCGTGTCAGCATTACCGATCCAGGGATGACACTGATGCACAGAGACTAGACTGTTTGAGGTCTGGTCGCTACAAAGATGGTATCAGAGCACACACTGACTGTAGGACACGACCACTAAGCTAAATCCCTAGATCACTACTCTCTTCTCATTTCTGACTCCTCTCCTTCTCTTCCACTCTTTTAGGATGGCGGATGCAAGGAACAAGTTCACGCAACCGGATGAGGATACACCTTTTGGATGACACTTGAAGGAAGTCACTAAGTATCTGAACATCGGAAATACCAAGCTTCACCGGAACCTACAACGCCACACTACCAGAAGAGGAGCGCTGGATGATTCAAGTTCAAATTCCAGGAAGGACGTTCACGCCAGTCACTGAGCCCATAGAGTTTTCCTTTGATGCACCAACCTGGAGTCTAGGAAAGAGCATGGCAGCCCACATCACCATGGGACGCATTGGAGAAGTGTACCACAATGATCTCAAGGATACTATCTATCAGATTTGTGGGCGCCGGGACGAGCAATGGGAGATGATCAGCACCAGGAAGGATAGATCTATTGCAGCTTTCATTCAGGAGTTAAACCAGCACATTCGTCGCCAGGAGAACCAGATGTGCGCAGACATGATAGAACTGAAGAAGGCAAAGACTAGGATCATGGAACTGGAGGAAGAACTCAAGGCTACACGCGAGGATTATATGGAGGAAATCGTCGCACTAGTGGAGAAGAATGGCGACCTGACAAAGAAGCTAGGAGTTTTCATGGGAGACCCAGCACCAGGAGGAGATGATGACGATTCTACTTGCCCGGAGAACTACATCATCATCGACGACACTGACTCGGACCCCAGTGATGATGATTGGGAGGATGAAGCCGGAGCAGATATCATGGAGTCTTCGACTGAGCAATTTTTCTAGTAGACCACCAAAATTAGTAGTAGTATTCCACCATGTATATAGTATAGTCCAAGCACTTTGTAACGATAGTTAGATCGATTGTATGCCTTGTTTGAATTGATTGGAGTGATATGATTGTGATTGTCTCATGTGCATATGGGTAGTGTTTTCCCCTCAGACCTAATAGTTTTGGAGTCGCAAGGTTTGGATGTGATTTTGGGAATGGATTGGCTATCGAAGTATAGAGGAAACATCGATTGCGCCAGTAAGACGATTTTGCTTACTACCCCAGAAGGAAGAAGGATTAAGTATGTATCCCGGCATGTGCCGAAGAGGACTCAAGTGAATTCCTTATCAGGAGTTGTGCAGGAGGAGGTGCCAGTGGTGAAGGATTTCCCTGACGTATTTCCAGAGGAGTGCCAGGCATGCCACCGGATAGAGACATCGAGTTTTTGACTGAGCTTTTGCCAGGCACTGGGCCAATATCTAAGAGACCGTACAGGATGCCCGCTAAGGATTTGGAAGAAATTAAGAAGCAGATTAAGGAGTTACTGGATAAAGGATATATTCGCCCAAGTTCGTCACCTTGGGGATCACCCGTACTTCTAGTGGAGAAGAAAGATGGATCGTTGAGGATGGTTGTTGATTATCGTGGATTGAATGAAGTAACAATCAAGAACAAGTACCCACTGCCGATGATCAATGATCTGTTTGACCGACTACAAGGAGCTAAAGTATTTCCAAGATTGATTTGCGATCAGGATACCACCAGTTGAAGATTCGAGAGCATGATATACCCAAGACAGCTTTTACCACAAGGTATGGGCTATATGAGTACACCGTTATGTCATTTGGCCTGACTAACGCACCCGCCTATTTCATGAACATGATGAACAAAGTGTTTATGGAGTTTTTGGATAAGTTCGTCGTAGTATTCATTGATGATATTCTGGTCTATTCGAAGAATGAAGAAGAGCATAAGGAGCATTTGCGTTTGGTACTTGGAAAGCTCAGAGAACATCAGTTATATGCCAAGTTCAGCAAGTGCGAGTTTTGGTTGAAGGAAGTTGGATTCCTTGGACATGTTATATCCGGAGAAGGAATAGCAGTAGATCCCACCAAGGTTAACACTGTGACAAATTGGGAGTCACCCACGACCGTTGGAGAAATCCGGAGTTCTCTGGGACTCGCAGGATATTACCGGAGATTCATCGAGAATTTCTCGAAGATTGCAAAGCCTATGACGGAGTTGTTGAAGAAGGACACCAAATTCAATTGGACTGAGGAATGTGAGGCTAGTTTCCAGGAGTTGAAGAAACATTTGGTTACAGCGCCAGTGTTGATTTTGCCAGATCAACGCAAGGATTATGAAGTATATTGTGACGCTTCTCGTCGAGGACTTGGAGCAGTGCTAATGCAGGAGGGAAGAGTTGTTTCATATGCCTCACGACAGCTTAAACCCCATGAGTTGAATTATGCTACACATGATTTGGAGTTAGCAGCCGTAGTACATGCGTTGAAGACGTGGAGACATTTTCTCATCGGAAACCATTGTGAGGTGTACACGGATCACAAGAGTTTGAAGTACATTTTCACGCAGAAGGAGTTGAGTATCAGGCAAAGGAGATGGTTGGAGCTCATTAAGGATTACGATATGAGATTGCATTATCACCCAGGGAAGGCTAACGTAGTAGCCGATGCGTTGAGCCGCAAGAGCCATGTTAACACACTCATGACCGGAGAGTTACCCAAGGAGTTAGCAGAAGATCTTCGTGAACTATGTTTGGAAATAGTTCCGAGAGGCTATGTAGTAGCATTGGAGATTCAGTCTACTTTGATGGATAAGATCAGAGAAGCCCAGAAGACAGACAAGGAAATTGCTGAGATAAAGGAAAGGATGAGTAAAGGAAAAGCCAAGGGATTTCGTGAGGATGAGCACGATACCTTATGGTTTGAGGACCGCATTTATGTGCCCAATGATCCGGAGATCAGGAAGTTCATCTTGCAAGAGGCCCATGATTCACCATATTCGATTCACCCAGGAAATACCAAGATGTACCTGGATTTAAGGGACAGTTTCTGGTGGACCGGAATGAAGAAGGATATTGCGGAGTATGTAGCAGTTTGTGATGTATGTCAGAGAGTAAAGGCAGAGCATCAGAAGCCAGCAGGATTGCTACAACCATTGCTGATACCCGAATGGAAGTGGGATAAGCTAGGCATGGATTTTATCACAGGATTGCCCAGGACTCGTTCAGGCTATGGCTCGATATGGGTTGTAGTCGATCGTTTGACGAAGGTAGCTCATTTCATCCCAGTAAAGACCACTTATACAAGTGCTAAGTTGGCAAATATATACATGACCAGGATCGTATGTCTGCATGGAGTTCCGAGGACCATTGTATCAGATAGAGGAACCCAGTTTACTTCAAAGTTTTGGAATCAGTTGCACAAAACTGTGGGTACCAGGCTAGAGTTCAGTACAACCTTTCATCCACAGACAGACGGACAGACCGAGAGAGTCAATCAGATTCTGGAGGACATGCTGAGAGCTTGTGCGCTAGATTATGGATCTAGTTGGGATGACAATTTACCATATGCAGAGTTCTCTTATAACAACAGTTATCAATCCAGTTTGAAGATGGCCCCTTTCGAAGCTCTGTACGGAAGGAGGTGCAGGACACCGTTGTTGTGGGACGAAGTTGGAGACCGCCAGTTGTTTGGACCAGATTTGATTAAAGAGTCTGAACAGAAAGTGAAGTTGATTCGCAATAGGCTCAAGGTAGCCCAGTCCAGGCAGAAGAGTTATGCGGATTCTAAACGCAAGGAGACAGATTACGCAGTCTGAGACAGAGTTTATCTTCGAGTATCACCACTTCGAGGAGTGAAGCGCTTTGGAGTTAAGGGAAAGTTAGCGCCACGTTTTGTAGGACCATACAAAGTTTTGGAGCGTATGGGTGAAGTTGCTTACAAGTTGGAATTGCCCGGAGGATTGTCGGGAGTTCACGATGTGTTCCATGTTTCTCAGCTGAAGAAGTGCCATGCAGAGATGGCTGAGATACCACTGAGAGATACAGTGCCACTGGAAGCGATTCAGCTGGATAGTGATTTGACATATGAGGAGAAACCAGTCAAGATTTTCGAATATGCCAGCCGAGTCACCCGCAGCAA
This sequence comes from Triticum aestivum, assembly GCF_018294505.1. Classification (NCBI taxonomy): domain Eukaryota; kingdom Viridiplantae; phylum Streptophyta; class Magnoliopsida; order Poales; family Poaceae; genus Triticum; species Triticum aestivum. The sequence goes on along the minus strand of NC_057814.1, from coordinate 375,822,652 downwards.
GGTTATCAAGTTTTGCAAAGTCCAGTGGAGTCACCATACCGAGGAGGAAGCCACCTGGGAGCGAGAGGAAGATCTACGGAAGGACCACTATCACCTATTTTCTAGCCAACCCGAATCCCGAGGGCGAGATTCATCTTAAGGGGGGTAGGTTTGTAACATCCCAAATTTTCAATTTGGAATGTTATACATAGATCATTCTTGCATATCATATTTTATTGCATTTTGTTTTGCGATCCTAGAAATTCCACGCATCTCAAGGACCCACGGAGAGAGTTGGGGATTTCGTTATTTTCATATTTGGGTTTTCTCAAATTTTGAAAATAGGATCATTTGTTTTAATTATTTTTCTCTCCGAAAATATTTCATATCAAAATATATGAGAGGAGATAATATGACTTCTCCACAAATAATGAAATATTGGAGGAAAAATATTAAAAACAAATATTTGATTTTATTTGGATTTTATTTGATTTTATTTGAATTAGGAAAAATACGTGTTTTTCAAAAATTGCATTTTAGGCCCAAATAAATGTTCATCTTGTCCGGCTTATTTTTAGAGGACGGCGAAAATTTATTTCGGGATTTTTGGACTCCGTTTAGTATTTCTTTTCTTACTTTTTCTGCACATCCGAATTATTTAAAAAAAAGTCAACCGACTCCGGGCCGTACCCGAGTGGGACTCTTTGGGCCGGCCTTTAAAAGCCCGAGACCCCGAGCCCCAGCGTCGCCAGCCCACCCGAAACCCTAGCCGATCCGCCGCCGCCTCGGGATCCGCGCCGCCGCC
>NC_057814.1:375812439-375821505 GCF_018294505.1 Triticum aestivum | reverse complement strand
CCGCGCCGCCCCGTCGCCGCCAACCACCACCGCCGGAGCCGTTCGCCGGAGTTAGAGGTAGCCGCCGTTTTTTTATAAAACCGATCGGTTTTATTTCGTAAACCCTAGTTTCAGTTTTGTTTAGATCGGTTCGGTTTTTTTTGGTTTATTTATTTTGCTGACGTTCGTCCATACGTTCGTTTTAACGAACGGTTTTCGTCGTTCAACCGCAGACAGCGAACGTTCCTTCGTTAGCCTGTTCGTCAGTTTTTCTTTTTCTCGGATTTTCCGCGATTAATTTCGATCGCGATTTCTGATCCGATTTTCGTTTCAGTTTAACTTTTCGCTCGTTTATTGGAATCAGGCGATTCAAGCGCCTAGAGTTTCATCTCGAAACCCTCTTTCCGTTTAACTAACTCAAACAAGTTTTTGCTACTGTAAAATTTGACTTAGGTCCAGATTAGTAAACAAAGCTTGTTTCTTTCGCCGTTTGAGTTTCGTTGCTTCGTTCGATTTGATTCTTTTTGCAAACCGGAGTTCTTAAGTTGAACTTTCTGGTTAGATCTCTTATTTTGAGTTTTATTTATGCACCCATGCTTGATTGCTTATGTATGCATTGTTTGTTTGCGATAGAGTACCCGGAGTGCGAAGCGTGCTACTACGAGTCTCTAGGTTTCACGGAACATCAGCAAGGCAAGTAACACTTTGATCATACCTCTTTACCACCCAGTTTTATTGCACTAGATCAATCCTCAAACTATTGCATGATTAGGATCTGATTAATATGTGGGTTTTGGTAAGTAGATGAGGTAGTACCTATTGCCCTGTTTACTATCAAACCTTTGGGAGTTACTTCTACGTTTGCTTATATTGCTATGCTATGCTCGTAGACGTGGATTGGGTTTGAATGTATTTCATGACAGATGTGAGATTGTTAATTGATGGATCAACTTAAGGTGGCTACTTTAATTTACATCTGGGTGGATTGAGGCACCTGGAGAACCCAGTGTTGCCTGTATTTTTGGATATCCCGGAGTACCCGTGTGATCATCCTTTGGACCGCCACCCAGGCTCAAAGGGATCATGAGATTATTCATGCTAGAAACTTCCGTGTGCAGCCACAAGATATTATGGGCTCTAGCATAGTTGAGTAGGTTACATGATCTCTTGAAGAGGTGGGCTAGCAGATGTAGGGGAAAGTAGGTGTAACTATCCACCCGGAGTAAAGAGTATTGTTTCTGAAAGACTGTGTCTCGGTCATCCGTTTCTCAAACACCATGTAGTGCGAGAAATCAAGCGGAGGCGATCGAGTCTTGTGGAGAAAAGTGCACAAACCTCTGCAGAGTGTACAAACTAATCATGGTTAGCCGTGTCCCCGGTTATGGACATCTTGAGTATCTAGTTCTTGGATTATCATGTGAACCTCATCATCATGTTACTTAATTTAATTTGATTGGGTTAATCACGTTCTTAATTGGGATTGAGTTGGAGGTACCTTCTCAATGTTTAACAACCACCACGATAGTTAAATAAAATTTATTCCTTTGTGGTAGGGAAAAATTGGCTTTTCGCAAAACTGTAACCATAGAGCTTTCCACTAGCCAAATATGCATGTAGTGATAGCATTATTCTGTTCATTACTCTCTATGTCTTACATTGCCAGCATATTCCATGTGCTGACCCATTTTCGGGCTGCAATGTATCATGTTGCAGACTTTTCAGACGACGAGTAAGGAGCCTTAGGTCGTGGTCTTATACTCAGTGATGCCGTTGGAGTTGATGGACTCACTTTATCTTCCAAGCCTTCCGCTGTTATCGTTTTTAGAGGGCCTTAAGCCATATTTATTTGTATTGAGCTCTCTTGAACTACTCGATGTAATAAGTGTGTGATTGCTACTCTGTTATAAATCCTTCAAGTACTGTGTGTGTCAGCATTACCGATCCAGGGATGACACTGATGCACAGAGACTAGACTGTTTGAGGTCTGGTCGCTACAGCTTGGTTCTCTTGTGAAATCTGGATTCCTTTGCCAAGGCAATAGCACCAGTATTGTCACAAAAGATTTTCATTGGACCCGATGCACTAGGTATGACACCTAGATCAGATATGAACTCCTTCATCCAGACTCCTTCATTTGCTGCTTCCGAAGCAGCTATGTACTCCGCTTCACACGTAGATCCCACCACGACACTCTGCTTGGAACTGCACTAACTGACAGCTCCACCATTCAATAAAAATATGTATCTGCTTTGTGACTTAGAGTCATCCGGATCAATGCCAAAGCTTGCATCGACGTAACCGTTTATGATGAGCTCTTTGTCACCTCCATAAACGAGAAACATATCCTTAGTCCTTTTCAGGTATTTCAGGATGTTCTTGACCGCTGTCCAATGATCCACTCCTGGATTACTTTGGTACCTCCCTGCTAAACTAATAGCAAGGCACACATCAGATCTGGTACACAGCATTGCATACATGATAGAACCTATGGCTAAATCATAGGGAATGACTTTCATTTTCTCTCTATCTTCTGAAGTGGTCGGGCATTGAGTCTGACTCAACTTCACACCTTGTAACACAGGCAAGAACCCTTTCTTTGCTTAATCCATTTTGAACTTCTTCAAAACTTTATCAAGGTATGTGCTTTGTGAAAGTCCAATTAAGCGTCTTGATCTATCTCTATAGATCTTGATGCCCAATATATAAGCAGCTTCACTGAGGTCTTTCATTGAAAAATTCTTATTCAAGTATCCTTTTATGCTAATCAGGAATTCAGTATCATTTCCGATCAACAATATGTCATCCACATATAATATCAGAAATGCTACAGAGCTCCCACTCACTTTCTTGTAAATACAGTCTTCTCCAAAAGTCTGTATAAAACTATATGCTTAGATCACACTATCAAAGCGTATATTCCAACTCCGAGATTTTTGCACCAGTTCATAAATGGATCGCTGGAGCTTACACACTTTGTTAGCACCTTTTGGATCAACAAAACCTTCTGGTTGCATCATATACAACTCTTCTTTAAGATATCCTGTAACATCCCAAAATTCTAAATTTTGGAATGTTATATTAAATAAATAATTGTGTTTGTTTGTTTGTTTGTTGAGTGAAATTTAGTGGAATTTGATTTATTTTTTTGAAAGTTGAATGAGAGGGAAAAAAAGGACTTTCCCAAAAATTTCACCCTTACTTTTGGTCTCTAATGAATTCAAATTCATTTCATCACAAAACCCTAGAGTGAAGAAAATATGACTTCTTCCATTTAAAATGAAAAGGGTTTTTGAAAATATTTGAATTTCATTGGCAAACAATTCAAACCAGAAACTTTATGCAACTCAATGATTTTCATGAGAGAGGATAAGATGACTTCTTCAAAACATATGAAATAGAGTTGGAAGTGGTTTGAAATTCAAATCCAAAACCATTTAGGAGTTATTTTGGTTTTTATTCAAATTATTTTTATCCAAAAATAAAATATAAGGAAATTAGGGTAAAATGATTCCCTACAGTATAAAAGTGGAGAAAAATAAATTTAAAATCATTTTGTTATTTTAAAAATGATTTTTATTGGGTTTTATTGCAACAGCACCAGTGTTTGACTTTTCGGAATTTGTTTTGTATTTTATTTAAACCAGAAAAATAGTTCATGTTTTAGGATTTCTTTTTCTGAAAATTTCTATATATTATATGCCTATATTAAGTTTTTATTTAGTTGGTTTTCTTTGAGTTTACCCTCTGTCTTAAAAAAAAGCCCGCCAGACTAGGCCAGGCGCACCGGCCGGCCCAGCCCAGCGCTGGCGCTAGGGCTAGCGCTCGCACGAGAGGAACTCCCCAGGAGCCGCCGCCACCGCTCCCTCTCACGATCTCTCTCCCTCGTTTTTTTTCTCTAGCGCATGGACCCCACCCCGCTCTTTTCTTCTTCCCCACGTACATGTACAGAAACAGAAACCTATACGTACGCGACGCCGCCGCCGCGTCCGATCTTCGTGGGAAACCTATCCCGGGTCTTCCCCTCGTCCAAGCAAGTTGTCCTATAAATAGCCACGACCTTCCTCGACCGATTCCCTTCGAAACCCCTCGCCAAAACCCACCGTATCGCACGCCCTTGCCATTTGGATCTTGCCGCAGAAGCTCCAGTTCATCGCCGGATTACGACGCCGGTGAGCGATCCCGAGCCTTTTACTTTTATATGTCGACTTCTCTCGATCCCAACAACCTTTTGGACATGATCTTGCTGTTCCTCTCCATCTACAGAGGCTGTACCAAACTCGTTGTCTTCACCAGAGCACCGAGCTTCACCGCACCGTTCCGTCGCCGTACGTCCTCGCCGACCATCTCCGGATCCACCACTGGACGTGCCACCATCCGTCGCATCCTCTAGACACTCCCGCCGCCGCCCACGACCGCCGGAGCTGCCGCCACCACCACCTCCAAGAGCCACCAGAACGTACGTTCTTCTCTGTACGCTACAACACCTGTTCATTTTCAGTTAAAAAAACCGTTTGGTTTAGTAGATTGGTTTGTTTTGGTAGTTTGGTTTTCTTCGGTTTAGATCGAACCGATTCGCCGGTCTTCTGTTAATTAAACGCACGTGTACGTGTTAGTGATCTTACGGCCGAGCGCAATATAGCTTCGGATTGCACACTCCTGTACAACCCGCTACGTAGCTAGCGCATCGATTTGTTCCTTGTTTTAGATTTAGATTCAGTTTTGTTGTTTTTATATCTTTAGATCTACAACTCCAATTTTGATGATTCTTTTTTCTACGGATTCAGAAAAATCCCGTCTATTCGGAGAAACCAACGAAAAATACTTTTGAAAACTTTAAATTTTCGATTTTAAACAGATTTGTTACAAACACTAGATTGCTAATAACTTTTATTTTAAAATAGCTTTTTGATTAATTCTTTTTGCTAGTGATCACTTGATCTTTTGTCTAAACAATAGACTTTTGAAATTTTGTTTTTAGTTTATTCTAAATTAAGATTTTTGGCAAAACAGTACTGTTTTAGTTATAGTTTTGTTTTAGTCTTTTCTTTATTTTTTTATTAGTTTTAAATTATTTCTTTTTGTCACTCTTGAAAAATTTAGTTTTGTTTCTGTTAGTCAACAAAAGAAAATTTTGTTTTTATTTTAAAAATTTATTTTATTTAGTTTTGTATGAAAACTTGTTTAGGTCATAGTTAGTGTTTCATAAAAGCTTTTTATTTGTTTCTTTTTGCAAATAAAATTTTATGAAAAATAGCTTCTGTTAACTTAGTTGTTTACTTTGTATTTTCTGTTAATTTATTAGTTTAGTGTTTTAATTGTTGTTAAGTTTTTACTTAGGACAAAACTGTCTTGTGTTATGTATTAGAGTTTCTTTAGTAGTTTTGTTGTGTAGTTTTCCTTTGTTCTTTTTTTGGTGTCCCTTGTTGTTTTGCAATTTATTTGTTGGTTTTATTATGAGTGTTAGAATTGCTTGCTAGTATGTTTGCTTATATGAATGCTATGTTTGACTATATAGATTTTCAACGGAGTGACGAATAGTTCTACCAAGTCATTTTTCTGAGAGTTTTGTTATCTTCATCAAGTAATACCAGGCAAGTTCTCTTTGACCATGTTTTTCATACCTATGTTTTTATTGAATTTAGTGTCATCTTTGCAACAATCCCTCCAGTAGTGATATTGAATTCTTGTAGTTGATTAGTATGCATGAGGTAGGAACCCATCACCCTGTTACCAAGCCCGTGACGTTATTTATTTTAATGCTATGCTATAGTAGACGGGGTTTGGTACGAGTGCACGAGAGTGGTGTGAAGAAGGAGGACTCTACGTCAATGACGACAACTCCATGATGGCATCTGCAAGGACTGCATCTTCAAGGCCTCAAGATTTCAAGACTCGGGCCTCAAGACTTCAAGACTCGAGACAAGAATTCAATACACACTACTGGGTGAAGGACGGTAGACGGGCACCCTGGAGAAACCAATGGATGGCCGGGATGCATGGAGAAGCGCCATGACATCTTGCGGAAAGCTTCACCCAGACTCAAAGAGACGGAAGAATACTTCATGCCCGGAAGCTTACCTGTGCAACCGCAAGTCACTATGGGCTCTGGCTTGGTTGACCTTAGTTGTGACTCTGGCTAGGACGGTGCTAGCAGATGTAGAACTACGGTAGGATTGGATGAGCACCGGACAGTGGTCAGGGGAACTCTTCGGAAGACCATGTTTTGGTCGTCTTGTTCTCAAACACCCTGAAGTGCGAGAACGTAAAAGAGGGATCGAATCTTGCGGGTAAAGTGTACAAACCTCTGCAGAGGGTTAAAACCTAATCGATTAGTCGTGTCCCCGGTTATGGACAACTTGAGCCTCTGGACTTGGATCTATCTCGGAACTCTCAACACTGGATCCAAAACTTAATTGTGGGCAACTTATGATTTGGGCTATGAGACATCGGTTGGCGGAACCATGTCATGATAGAAAATTCCATAGTACAGACTCCAGATATTCCTTTGATGTAGGAAAAATAAAACCAGCTTTTATGCAAAACAAAACTCAGACACAGAGCTACAAAGCCATATTGCATATAGAATAGTTTTATCATCTGTTTTCTCTTATTGTGATCTTGCCGGTACATTCAATGTACTGACCTACACGGCTGCAACGTATCATGTTGCAGATACTTTCTTTCGACGAGTAAGAGTACGGTACAGGGTTACGGTCTACACTCAACTTGTCGATGGCGTTGATGGGACTCCACACCCGATTGATTGTTTTCGCTGAGACTTATGAGGTATATATCAGTTTTACGTTATTTATACATGTGATTGCACTTTGATATATACACTAATGTACTGTGTGTGCCAGCATACTGATCCAGGGATGGCACGGATACACAGAGGCTTGACCGTCTGAGGTCGGGTCGCTACATATCCATTAAGGAATGCAGTTTTGACATCCATTTGCCAAATTTCATAATCATAAAATGCGGCAATTGCTAACATGATTCAGCCGGACTTAAGCATCGCTACGGGTGAGAAGATCTCATCATAGTCAACTCCTTGAACTTGTCGAAAACCTTTTGCAACAAGTCGAGCTTTGTAGACAGTAACATTATCGTCAGCTTCAGTCTTCTTCTTGAAGATCCATTTATTCTCTATGGCTTGCTGATCATCGGGCAAGTCAATCAAAGTCCACACTTTGTTCTCATACATGGACCCCATCTCAGATTTCATGGCCTTAAGCCATTTTGCAGAATCTGGGCTCATCATCGCTTCCTCCTAGTTCGTAGGTTCGTCATTGTCAAGTAACATGACCTCCAGAACAAGATTACCGTACCACTCTGGTGCGGATCTTACTCTGGTTGACCTACGAGGTTCGGTAGTAACTTGATCGGAAGTTTCATGATCATCATCATTAGCTTCCTCACTTACTGGTGTAGGTGAGGGAGTCCTGGATTAGGGGGTCCTCGGACAGCCGGACTATATTCTTTGGCCGGACTGTTGGACTATGAAGATACAAGACTGAAGACTTCGTCCCATGTCCGGATGGGACTCTCCTTGGCGTGGAAGGCAAGCTTGGCAATACGGATATGTAGACTCCTCCCTTGTAACTGACTCTGTGTAACCCTAGCCCCCCTCTGGTGCCTATATAAACCGGAGGGTTTAGTCCGTAGGACAAGAACAACAATCATAATCATAGGGTAGCTTCTAGGGTTTAGCCTCTACGATCTCGTGGTAGATCAACTCTTGTATATCATCAAGATCAATCAAGCAGGAAGTAGGGTATTACCTCCATCGAGAGGGCCCGAACCTGGGTAAACATTGTGTCCCCCGCCTCCTGTTACCATCCACCTTAGACGCACAGTTCGGGACCCCCTACCCGAGATCCGCCGGTTTTGACACCGACATTGGTGCTTTCATTGAGAGTTCCACTGTGCCATCACCACAAGGCTTGATGGCCCCTCCGATCATCGGCAACGATGCGATCCATGGTGAGGTTTTCCTCCCCGGACAGATCTTCGTATTCGGTGGCTTCGTACTGCGGGCCAACTCGTCTGGCCATCTGGAGCAGATCGAGAGCTACGCCCCTGGCCGTCAGGTCAGGTTTGGAAATTTAAACTATACTGCCGACATCCGCGGAGACTTGATCTTCGACGGATTCGAGCCCGTGTCAGGTGCGCCGCACAGTCACGACGAGCATGACTTAGCTCTGCCGCCGGACGGTGTTCGGGAGATCGCACCTGTGGCTACTCCGGCCCTCGATAAGGAGCAGATTGCGCCGTCCGAGGACGGGTGGATGGACCCAGCCACGGAGGCCGCACACTCAGTGGCGATAGAGCCGAATACTGACTTCACCTCCTATGAGACCTGTGTTGCCGGATCCTTGGATTCGTCCCCGGCCACGGGCTCCGAACCGCCTGCGTCCGTGCCTATCGAATCCGATTGGGCGCTGATCATGGAGTTTTCCTCCGCGGATATCTTTCAGCACTCGCCCTTGGGCGATGTGCTAAATTCATTAAGGCCTCTCTCCTTGTCAGGAGGACCTTGGCCGAACTATGTCCGGCTCGAGTGGGAAGCGGACGACGAAGAAATTCGTTCCTGTGATGCCCGGATAATCATGCTACAGTAATCCCACGTTAACGGTGCCACGTCACCCCGATTACTGTTGCTAATCTCGCGTTGGATAAAAAACTTCTCAAATTCAAAAGTTTATATAAATGTCAGACGTCAAACTTTTCAAAAGTTAAAACAAAATTGTTCGGGAGGTGCCATATTTTGCATATGTAAATATGGTGTAATAAACACATTTTTATAAAATGCCTAAATGATTTAAACTGAAATAAAATAGAAAAGAAAATAAATAAAAGAAAGAAAATACAAAAGAGAAAAACAAACTAACAAAAACAAAAAGGCAAACACCCCTCCCACTGGGCTCAGGCCCAGCAGGCCACCGGACCAACCGTCCCCCACTCCCCATATCCCTCACTCCTGTACCCCGTACCCCCCACCGACACCCCACTCCCCCCGAAATATCTCCCCCTCTCTCCCCCGATTGGATCGGGATCGGAGGAGGAGGCCGCCGCCCGGATCGC
>NC_057814.1:375807885-375811734 GCF_018294505.1 Triticum aestivum | reverse complement strand
GGGCAGACGCCCAAATGGGCTGGGCACCCGGCACCCTTTACACCCGCACCATGTGCCCGTTAAGCCCTCGGGTCGCTGACGAACGGGGCCCACCAGCCCCAGAACGTTTTTATAAAAAAAGAATTAAAAAATATAATAATGAAAATAATTAATTAATTAAGTACAGAATTAATTAACTTAATTAATTTTGATTAATTAAAGTAAACTACTAATTAAACTAATTAATCATGATTAGTTAGTATAGTCAATGACGAACGGGACCCACATGTCAGTTTGACCAGTCAACACCCTTGTTGACTGCTGACATCATGCTGACGTCAGCATGCACTATTCTGGATAATGTTGGATTAAATTAATTAAATAAATTCTAAAAATGATTTAAAACTTTAGAAAATCATATAAAATAAACCGTAGCTCAAATGAAAATACTTTCTACATGAAAGTTGCTCAGAACGACGAGACGAATCCGGATACGCAGCCCGTTAATCCGCCACGCCTCCCTAACCTATTAAAGTCGCAACTTTCCCCCTCCGGCTCATCTGTCCGAAAACGCGAAACACCGGGAATACTTTCCCGGTTGTTTCCCCCCCTTCGCCGGTATCACCTACTACCGCGATTGGGCACACCTACCATCACGCTTTGTCATGTCATGCATCGTCATGCATTTGTTTGCATTGTATTTATTGTTTCTTCCCCCTCTTCTCTCGCTCGACACCGAGACTGACGCCGCTGCTACCCAGTACGACTACGGTGTTGACGACCCCTCCTTCTCGGCTGAGCTTCCAGGCAAGCCCCCCCCTTGATCACCAGATATCGCCTATTCTTCTCTCCACTGCTTGCATTAAAGTAGTGTAGCATGTTACTGCTTTCCGTTAATCATATCCTGATGCATAGCCTGTCCTTGCTACTACTGTTGTTACCTTTACCTGCAATCCTACATGCTTAGTGTAGGATGCTAGTATTCCATCAGTGGCCCTACATTCTTATCTGTCTGCCATGCTATACTATCGGGTCGTGATCACTCGGGAGGTGATCACGGGTATATACTTATATACTTTATACATGATACATGTGGTGACTAAAGTCGGGTCGGCTCGAGGAGTACCCGCGAGTGATTCACGGATTGGGGGCTGAAAGGACCTTTGTCCCGACGGCCCTTTGGGTGGATCTTTGTGGCGGAGCGACAGGGCAGGTTGAGACTGCCTAGGTGAGAGGTGGGCCTGGCCCTGGTCGGTGTCCGTGGTTACATCAATTAACACGCTTAACGAGATCTTGGTATTTGATCTGAGTCTGGCCATTTGGTCTATACGCACTAACCAACTACGCGGGAACAGTTATGGTCACTCGACGTCGTGGTATCAGCCGAAGCCTTCGTGACGTCAGCGACTGTGCGGCGCGCGCCGGATTGGACTGGAACGCCTGCTAGGCTAGGTCTGCTTCCGGCCGCCCACGCAATGTGCAGGTGTGCAATGGGCGATGGGCCCAGACCCCTGCGCCATAGGATTTAGACCGGCGTGCTGACCTCTCTGTTGTTCCTAGGTGGGGCTGCGACGTGTTGATCTTCCGCGGCCAGGCATGACCCAGAAAAGTGTGTCCGGCCAAATGGGATCGGGCGTGTTGGGTTATGTGGTGCACCCCTGCAGGGAAGTTTATCTATTCGAATAACCGTGTCCCTCGGTAAAAGGACGACCCGGAGTTGTACCTTGACCTTATGACAACTAGAACTGGATACTTAATAAAACACACCCTTCCAAGTGCAAGATAAAACCCGGTGATCGCTCTCTAACAGGGCGACAAGGAGGGGATCGCCGGGTAGGGTTATGCTATGCGATGCTACTTGGTGAACTTACCATCTACTCTCTTCTACATGCTGCAAGATGGAGGTGGCCTGAAGCGTAGTCTTCGACAGGATTAGCTATCCCCCTCTTATTCTGGCATTCTGCAGTTCAGTCCACCGATATGGCCCTTTACACATATACCCATGCATATGTAGTGTAGCTCCTTGCTTGCGAGTACTTTGGATGAGTACTCACGGTTGCTTTCTCCCTCTTTTCCCCTTTCCCTTCTACCTGGTTGTCGCAACAGATGCCGGAGCCCAGGAGCCAGACGCCACCGTCGACGACGACTCCTACTACACCGGAGGTGCCTACTACTACGTGTAGCCCGCTGACGACGACCAGGAGTAGTTAGGAGGATCCCAAGCAGGAGGCCTGCGCCTCTTTCGATCTGTATCCTAGTTTGTGCTAGCCTTCTTAAGGCAAACTTCTTTAACTCATGTCTGTACTCAGATATTGTTGCTTCCGCTGACTCGTCTATGATCGAGCACTTGTATTCGAGCCCTCGAGGCCCCTGGCTTGTATTATGATGCTTGTATGACTTATTTATGTTTTAGAGTTGTGTTGTGATATCTTCCCGTGAGTCCCTGATCTTGATCGTACACGTTTGCGTGCATTATTAGTGTACGATTGAATCGGGGGCGTCACAAGTTGGTATCAGAGCCGACTGCCTGTAGGAATCCCCCTTCCACACTCCTTGGCCGAAGTCGAGTCTAGACAGTACAAAACTTTTACTAACATGGCTGTGTGCCTTACGGGCCCACGTCGCCATTGGGTGGTACTACGATCTTTTACTCCTCGACCTTTACTCTGGGACTCTGAACTCTCTCCTATTCGGGTATAATGAATTTACTAAAATCTAACTTTAGGTTCTCGAAAATACTTTCTCCTGGAGAGCCCCTTCAGTCCGGATGATCGCTGGTTGCACCAGAAGATTTCGAAGATACTCTCGGATATTCTCTCGAGACCTTGTGCCCGTTGCTTTTGCAATTCCCTACCACCAAAATATTCCTATGGGTAAATGCTTACACCTGGGCCGGCCCACCTAACCCACCCGAGCCAGCCCAGTTGCCCCCTCGCAGCGGTCTCTCTTCCCCCCCCCCGCCCTGTTCCTCGGTCTCCGACCGCAACAGGGGCGTCGCCGCCGAACCACCTTGTCGGCCACGCCGCTACAGGCGCCGCGGGGAGGATAAGGACGCCAGCGACGACCCCCCTGCCTCCTCCGAGAGATCTTTTCCCCCCTTCCCCACGAGCTGCTGCTTGCCCTCTCCGCCTCTCCCATTCCCCACCGCATCCGAGCGCTGCCGTGGCCCTGCCGCCGTAACGCACACGGTCCCCGACACCGCCTCGCCTCTCCTCCGCGCCAAGAAGGACCGCCTCGACCTCCTCTTCCTCCCCGACGAGTCACCCGAGCAGGAGCGCCTCTGCATCATCCCCTACGTTGCCGTCTTCCTCCTCTTCTCCGACGAGCTTCGCCGTCGATTCCGCCGCACCGAGCCCTCCTCGAGCACGCTTGAGCACATCTGCAGGAGCACTGTGAGCCTGCGCTTCTTTCCCCTCTCTCTCCCGAGCTTTTCCGACGCCCGTAGCCCCGTTCCCGTAGCTCGCCCGAAGAACCACGCCGCCGCCGAGCTCGGCGCCGTGGCCATGGTCGCCTTCACATGCGGCCGAGCGCCGCATCGTGCTCCTGGGGTTCCTAGTGGCCCAACGCGCGCGTCTGCTGCTCTCGCCGTGCCCCGCAGCCCCTTGTTCGCCGCTCACCGGAAACCCACCACCACCTGACTCGCCGCCGGCGACGTTCCCGGCCGTCCCTGGCCACGCTACCACCTCCATTCGACGCGGTGTGGACTGGCCGTTCGAACGGGCCAAACCACACCCCGGGGATGCCCTGTGGGCGAAACTCGAAGCTCACCCGCGCCTCGCCGCCGCATTGGAGCTCGCCGGAGCCCCTCTCCGGTGCCCTGCCGACGTGGCCGGCCGGGCCCCACCCCTGGCTCACTGCCAGTGGGCCCCA
>NC_057814.1:375807432-375807875 GCF_018294505.1 Triticum aestivum | reverse complement strand
TTGTATGACTTATTTATGTTTTAGAGTTGTGTTGTGATATCTTCCCGTGAGTCCCTGATCTTGATCGTACACGTTTGCGTGCATTATTAGTGTACGATTGAATCGGGGGCGTCACAAGTTGGTATCAGAGCCGACTGCCTGTAGGAATCCCCCTTCCACACTCCTTGGCCGAAGTCGAGTCTAGACAGTACAAAACTTTTACTAACATGGCTGTGTGCCTTACGGGCCCACGTCGCCATTGGGTGGTACTACGATCTTTTACTCCTCGACCTTTACTCTGGGACTCTGAACTCTCTCCTATTCGGGTATAATGAATTTACTAAAATCTAACTTTAGGTTCTCGAAAATACTTTCTCCTGGAGAGCCCCTTCAGTCCGGATGATCGCTGGTTGCACCAGAAGATTTCGAAGATACTCTCGGATATTCTCTCGAGACCTTGTGCC
>NC_057814.1:375802054-375807422 GCF_018294505.1 Triticum aestivum | reverse complement strand
GAGCTCGGCGCCGTGGCCATGGTCGCCTTCACATGCGGCCGAGCGCCGCATCGTGCTCCTGGGGTTCCTAGTGGCCCAACGCGCGCGTCTGCTGCTCTCGCCGTGCCCCGCAGCCCCTTGTTCGCCGCTCACCGGAAACCCACCACCACCTGACTCGCCGCCGGCGACGTTCCCGGCCGTCCCTGGCCACGCTACCACCTCCATTCGACGCGGTGTGGACTGGCCGTTCGAACGGGCCAAACCACACCCCGGGGATGCCCTGTGGGCGAAACTCGAAGCTCACCCGCGCCTCGCCGCCGCATTGGAGCTCGCCGGAGCCCCTCTCCGGTGCCCTGCCGACGTGGCCGGCCGGGCCCCACCCCTGGCTCACTGCCAGTGGGCCCCACGGGCCCCAGTTGACTGGGTTGACCCAGTCAACTGCTGACTGGGCAGCCCAGTGCCACTGACATGCAGGCCCCACCGCTTAATTAAGCTAATTAAAATGTTTTATAATTAAAAATAATTAGTTAAGCTAAATAGTCACTGACATGTGGGGCCCAGCTGCTAATTAGCCATGTTTAATTAAAATAACCCACTGTCAGTCCAATGTCGATGACAGGTGTAACCCACTGGTCAGTTTGACCTGGTCAGCCGTCCTGTTGACCGCTGACGTCACAATGACGTCATGCTGATGCAATATTCCTTTTCTGTTAATATTAATAATTCCAGAAAATACCTTAACCTTTAGAAATTCATAGTAATTAAACCGTAACTCCGATGAAAATGTTTTCTACATGAAAGTTGCTCAGAAAAATCCAACGAATCCGAATATGCGGTCCGTTCATCTGTCACATGCCCCTAGCATGCTGAACTTGGAACTTTCCCCCTCTTTTCCTTTGTCCGGAATCCACCTAACGTCGGGAATTCATCCTCGGATGTTTATCCCCTCCGTCTGCAACATGTAGTACTACGTTAGGTCGACCCTAGTTCTGCTTATCGTCATGTCATGCTTAGCGTTGCATCTGTGTGCTTATATTTATTGTTTCTTCCCCCTCTTCTCTCCGATAGACCCCGAGACCGATGCCGCCCCTGTGATCGACTACGTCGACGACGACCCCTCCTTGCCAGAGCAACCACGCAAGCCCCCCCCCTTGATAACCAGATATCGCCTATTCTTCTCTATACTACTTGCATTAGAAGAGTGTAGCATGTTACTGCTTTCGGTTAATCCTATTCTGCTGCATAGCCTATCATTGTTGCTACAGTTGTTACCCTTACCTGCTATCCTACTGCTTAGTATAGGATGCTAGTGTTCCATCAGTGGCCCTACACTCTTGTCCGTCTGCCATGCTATACTACTGGGTCGTGATCACTTCGGGAGGTGATCACGGGTATATACTATATACTTTATATACATGACTCATGTGGTGACTAAAGTCGGGTCAGCTCGTTGAGTACTCGCAAGTGATTCTGATGAGGGGGCTGAAAGGACAGGTGGCTCCATCCCGGTAGAGGTGGGCCTGGGTTCCTGACGGCCCCCGACTGTTACTTTGTGGCGGAGCGACAGGGCAGGTTGAGACCACCTAGGAGAGAGGTGGGCCTGGCCCTGGTTGGCGTCCGCGGATACTTAAAATTAACACGCTTAACGAGTTCTTGGTATTTGATCTGAGTCTGGCCATTTGGTCTATACGCACTAACCAACTACGCGGGAACAGTTATGGGCACTCAATGTCGTGGTATCAGCCGAAGCCTTCGTGACGTCAGCGACTGAGCGGCGCGCGCCGGATTGGACTGGAACGCCTGCTAGGCTATGTCTGCTTCCGGCCGCCCTCGCAACATGCAGGTGTGCAATGGGCGATGGGCCCAGACCCCTGCGCCATAGGATTTAGACCGGCGTGCTGACCTCTCTGTTGTGCCTAGGTGGGGCTGCGACGTGTTGATCTTCCGAGGCTGGGCATGACCAAGGAAAGTGTGTCCGGCCAAATGGGATCAAGCGTCTTGGGTTATGTGGTGCACCCCTGCAGGGAAGTTTATCTATTCGAATAGCCGTGTCCCTCGGTAAAAGGATGACCCGGAGTTGTACCTTGACCTTATGACAACTAGAACCGGATACTTAATAAAACACACCCTTCCAAGTGCCAGATATAACCCGGTGATCGCTCTCTAACAGGGCGACGAGGAGGGGATCGCCGGGTAGGGTTATGCTATGCGATGCTACTTGGTGAACTTACCATCTACTCTCTTGTACATGCTGCAAGATGGAGGTGGCCTGAAGCGTAGTCTTCGACAGGATTAGCTATCCCCCTCTTATTCTGGCATTCTGCAGTTCAGTCCACCGATATGGCCCTTTACACATATACCCATGCATATGTAGTGTAGCTCCTTGCTTGCGAGTACTTTGGATGAGTACTCACGGTTGCTTTCTCCCTCTTTTCCCCTTTCCCTTCTACCTGGTTGTCGCAACAGATGCCGGAGCCCAGGAGCCAGACGCCACCGTCGACGACGACTCCTACTACACCGGAGGTGCCTACTACTACGTGTAGCCCGCTGACGACGACCAGGAGTAGTTAGGAGGATCCCAAGCAGGAGGCCTGCGCCTCTTTCGATCTGTATCCTAGTTTGTGCTAGCCTTCTTAAGGCAAACTTCTTTAACTCATGTCTGTACTCAGATATTGTTGCTTCCGCTGACTCGTCTATGATCGAGCACTTGTATTCGAGCCCTCGAGGCCCCTGGCTTGTATTATGATGCTTGTATGACTTATTTATGTTTTAGAGTTGTGTTGTGATATCTTCCCGTGAGTCCCTGATCTTGATCGTACACGTTTGCGTGCATTATTAGTGTACGATTGAATCGGGGG
The DNA here is from genome assembly GCF_018294505.1 of Triticum aestivum. NCBI lineage: Eukaryota > Viridiplantae > Streptophyta > Magnoliopsida > Poales > Poaceae > Triticum > Triticum aestivum. Next base: position 375,804,585 of record NC_057814.1, on the reverse strand, counting down.
CGTCACAAGTTGGTATCAGAGCCGACTGCCTGTAGGAATCCCCCTTCCACACTCCTTGGCCGAAGTCGAGTCTAGACAGTACAAAACTTTTACTAACATGGCTGTGTGCCTTACGGGCCCACGTCGCCATTGGGTGGTACTACGATCTTTTACTCCTCGACCTTTACTCTGGGACTCTGAACTCTCTCCTATTCGGGTATAATGAATTTACTAAAATCTAACTTTAGGTTCTCGAAAATACTTTCTCCTGGAGAGCCCCTTCAGTCCGGATGATCGCTGGTTGCACCAGAAGATTTCGAAGATACTCTCGGATATTCTCTCGAGACCTTGTGCCCGTTGCTTTTGCAATTCCCTACCACCAAAATATTCCTATGGATAAATGCTTACACCTGTTGTTCTTACTTTTATTCCCAGTCGATCTTGTTATTACAAGATACCCCAAGAATACTTTGTGCTACTGCCTTGTAGTTCCTTGCCGCAGAAATACCCCTACGGATAATTCCTCGCACTTATCGAGCATCTGCTCATTCCCAGTTGTTCATGTGTTTCGCAAAAGTCTTCAAAATACTATTTGATTCTCCAAAAATCCTCACTAGCTTATTGCTCTGCAATACTTGTCTGCTGGCATTATGGGTGCTTCCCATATGTCTGGCAATATTCGTTAGTATCCCTAGACACCGTCATTTTGATCCTATTGATTCAACATGAGTGCGAATGCACGCAATTATCAGTTGATCCTTTAAATTATCTTTCCGGCTCAGACGTCATTTGAACATGAGCTTGTTCTCGACCAATCTATTTGCCGTCAATTGTACCCTTAGGTCTATTGAACTTATCCACCCTTGATCAGAGCGTCTGCTTCTGATCCTTCGATTTGGAAATCATAATTCCTTTGATATCTAAGCATCGAATCATTCAGATGTTCTATAATCTAATGCCCTTGCATTCTTTCTTCAACTAGTTGTGTGTCGATGCTCACATCAGCTCCGCTATAAACCGTCAGATCCTTTGTTGGATTATTATTTGACAATGTCCCTCATATTTAATCGCCTTGTGAATTCTTCCCTGAAACAAAATGCCATTAGTAAATCCTATTCTCTGATTTGGCCAACCATGCTTTGCTTTTGAGCTGGTGATATTTACTCTTGAAACTTGTGGTATATGTTTATAAGATATCTCGATGGGTTGAACCTTATGCCTTCCTTAATCTGTGTGAACCCGAAAACTTTTCATGGGTCATACTCCTCTAGTAATTCCCCCGGTAGGTTTTCACACTGAAATCATTTTTATTAGAGCAGTGAATGAAAGGTTATGCATTGGAGAAGTGGGAGTCGACCTTGAACTTTGTGTTCATGCCCATGGACACGATGTAGATCTTACCATTAAAGCTTCTCATAAATTAAAGTATTCCATTGGTATAAGTTCATCTTATATCTGGGATCTAGCCTTTTGCAATCGTGGTTACGACCATGTTCTCCTTTAAATACCATTTCATGTGTGAAAGATCGTGGATGTCGCCTAGAGGGGGGGTGAATAGGCGCTTTAAAATAATTACGGTTTAGGCTTGAACAAATGCGGAATAAACCTAACGGTTAATTTGACAAGCACAAAACCTAAAACAACTAGGCTCACCTATGTGCACCAACAACTTATGCTAAGCAAGGTAAACAACTAAGTGATAGCAAGATATATGACAAGAAACAATATGGCTATCACAAAGTAAAGTGCATAAGTAAAGGGTTCGGGTAAGAGATAACCGAGGCACGCGGAGACGACGATGTATCCCGAAGTTCACACCCTTGCGGATGCTAATCTCCGTTTGGAGCGGTGTGGAGGCACAATGCTCCCCAAGAAGCCACTAGGGCCACCGTAATCTCCTCACGCCCTCGCACAATGCAAGATGCCGTGATTTCACTAAGGGACCCTTGAGGGCGGTCACCGAACCCGTACAAATGGCAACCCTTGGGGGCGGTCACCGAACCCGTACACTTTGGCAACCCTTGGGGGCGGTCACCGGAACCCGTCAAATTGCTCGGGGAGATCTCCACAACCTAATTGGAGACCCCGACGATTGCCCGGAGCTTTACACCACAATGATTGAGCTCCGAACACCACCAACCGTCTAGGGCGCCCAAGCACCCAAGAGGAACAAGCTCAAGGGTACCAAGCACCCAAGAGTAATAAGCTTCTCAACTTGTAACTTCCACGTATCACCGTGGAGAACTCAAACCGATGCACCAAATGCAATGGCAAGGGCACACGGAGTGCCCAAGTCCTTCTCTCTCAAATCCCACCGAAGCAACTAATGCTAGGGAGGAAAATGAGAGGAAGAACAAGAAGGAGAACACCAAGAACTCCAAGATCTAGATCCAATGGGTTCCCCTCACATAGAGGAGAAAGTGATTGGTGGAAATGTGGATCTAGATCTCCTCTCTCTTTTCCCTCAAAAACTAGCAAGAATCCATGGAGGGATTGAGAGTTAGCAAGCTCGAAGAAGGTCAACAATGGGGGAAGAACACGAGCTCAAGAGA
>NC_057814.1:375796519-375800883 GCF_018294505.1 Triticum aestivum | reverse complement strand
TTTTATAGGAGGGGGAAAATCCAACCGTTACCCCCCAAAACAGCCCCGCAGAGAGCGGTACTACCGCTTGGCCAGCGGTACTACCGCTCCCCCTCGCGGTACTGCCGCTGGGCCCAGAGCGGTACTACCGCGGTGGTCAGGGCGGTACTACCGCCTCCACTACCGCGGCTAGTACCGTAAAACCCGACACGGAAAAAGACCCCTCGAATCGAGGCGGTACTAGCACTAAGCCGCAGCGGTACTATGGCTGGGGGCTACTAGCGGTACTACCGCTGTGGAGCGGTACTGCCGCTTGTAGCACCCAAGCGGTACTACCGCTCCAGCCCGCGGTACTACCGCTTGGACCAAACAGAACTGCCAAAACTTCTTCATATGAGCTCCGAATTGAGCAAACTCAAGCTTGTTGGATACAAGACGACGAGTAGCATCACAATGACTGGTTATAGTAAGAAGAGGCAGGGGAGGTATGCCAACAAATAGAGGAGTGAAACCTCCAACCGAGAAGAACCGGCATAACCTCCAACATCGAAATCATCATTGAAGATGCGAGTGAACTCCGTTTTCGATGAACTCGAGCTTGTCATCAAGATGACCATAAGCTCCAAAACTCACAAAGAGAAGAACCAAACAAGAACCAATAAAGATGATGCAAGGATGCAATGGTTTGAGCTCTCTATGAACGATGCGATCAAGCTACTCATCGAGAGCCCCCCTTGATAGTACGGCAATCGATCCTATAACCCGGTCTCCCAACTACCATCATGAGACCGGTAACATAGAAAACCTATCAAGGGCAAACCTTTGCCTTGCACATGGTCCACTTGAGCTAGATGATGACGATCTTGACTCCCTCAAGTTGGACCACCTTTCTTGGTTGCGTTGGCTCGATGAAGACTAGTTGATTGCTCCCCCATACTCCACTATGGGCGAGCCACTCTTCCGCACATCTTCACAAGTCCATTGTCACCACAATGGACGGCAAGCTTCAAGCATTTGATCTCTTCATGATGCTTCACTTGAACTTGCACACCGCAACATCTTCACAAGTCCATTGTCACCACAATGGACAGCAAGCTTCAAGCATTTGATCTCTTCATGATGCTTCACTTGAACTTGCACACCGCAACCTAACCCCACAAAGAACTCTCACGAAGATCATCGGTTAGTACACAAAGCGTAATTGACAATGCTTACCACACCATGGGATCGCCTGATCCCTCCCGGTACATCTTCTACGCTTTGTGAGTTGATCAAGTTGATTCACTCTTGACTTAGTCTTGATAAACCTTGACTCTTTCCAACTCTCTTCATTTGGATGATGTCTTGAAGGTAAACATGAATGATCACACAATCTTCTTCTTCAAGACATGCTTGCAATAAGCTCAACTCTCACATGACCAATCTTTGGATAATTCCTTAATAACACCTTGGTCACCACATAAACTCCTTGAAACCAACACATGGACTTCAAGAAATGCCTATGGACAAATCCTTCAAATATAACTCAAGGCAACCATTAGTCCATAGAGATTGTCATCAATTACCAAAACCAAACATGGGGGCACCGCATGTTCTTTCAACGTGCAAGTTTAAGCACTTGTCTTCTGCAGAGCAATACCCCAGTCCAACCTCTATTTTGATCTGTCGTCGAGTATTACCCCGAGGTATCTCGATAATATCACAGAACCATATTATGTCTTATGAGTTCTTCTTCAAGTATTATTTCTCACCGATTCCAATTTTCCCCGGGTTCTGAGTTGTTAGACACTCAAGGACACCGATAGTGAACCGAGTCTGTACTCCGATTCAATAACTCTAAGTAATTTTCATTGCTTACGAGTTTAATAATCCTTCAAGTCAATCTAAGCCTAATCGGCTATATCATTATCATGCTAAATTTTAACTGTGCTACATGGTCCTTATTCCCCGAGCACAACTTTCGACAATGAGCTAAGCTTATGTCGATTTCCTCGTCTTATCGTTTCACCTCGAATAGCAAACTTGAACTTGATTTCAAGTTTGTGTCGTTTCCGTGGATCCAATAATCTCTCGCTGCATCAGTCCTTTTGCTGGATGCAGTCGTTGTTCGAATGCATCTTCATGGAGCCTCTCGACAAAATTTGTCGTGATCATCATCAATATTTTGACTCCTTTCAGGATGTCAATTGAATTCATGATGAGACATACCATCCTTGCCCCTCGATGATTGTATTATCATCGACAACATTCTTGCCTTCCGCCAACACAAACTTGTTCATGTTATGGATGCAACTTGCTATCCAGCTTGTATGATGTTCTACCTTGAAGTATTAATGTCCTTTATGACAAGGATGTTGTGAGGATTGCTCCACCTCTTAAGAATTCTTGGTATAGTGATACTTCTCACCATCACCCTTCTTTCTTGGTCCTCGTCTTGATTCGAAGGGTGCTGTTTGGATTGTGCCCTTCTAGCAACCATATTGCTTTGAAGTTAATGGTCGGCCGTTCATTCTTAGACTATTGATTATTGAATCACCATCCTGACATTGGTCGTGCAACCCAACCCATATTTCGGGCGCACCTTTCAACCAATGTTTAATTGTGTATGTTTTCCTCAAGAATACTTCATTATATCATTTGATCTGACAAATGTTATCTCCTTATCCACATAATTGTGGAGATCCTTATTTTTGGATACCTCGTTGAATTATCGTTGAGTCCATCAGCCACCTCCTCATCCTCTCCTTGGCTTAATGATGAACCCTTGTTCGAAACTCGCTTACATAGTTCATTTCCCGAGAATCATATAATGTCATATCGTCAATTGTGTTGCACCTTTCCTTCTCAGGCATCCCGAGTCTGAGGTATCCTGACACCAATCAGATCTGAATCTCGGTCAGATATGATGGTTGGAACATATTTTCAAGGGTTATAACATTGGTCTTTATATGACCCGGTAAGATGATGTCATGCCTAGCACACCTGGCCGGAGGCCCTATTGTTGTAGTTTCCTTTTTAACAAAGTTAGCCATTCTTCCATGAGGAAATTGTAAGACTTATTCTATAATTTGTTCCTGATGGATCCCTTGTGTATCCAAAGTCTGACCTTTGCTTGAAGACCATGTCAATGCTATCTCGAAGCATGTATCTGGTACTCCTATCATCAATAAGAACATTTGTAGCACAATGCTAAATTTTCCTTATCAATTATCCAAACACCTTTGTATGGGTAATATCATGAAATTTCTCTCCTCTTATCTAAAGGGTTTTCTACTTTCTATCCTATCATGGATATCATGCTCTGCATATCCATGGGAAGGATATACCCCTGAAATATGTGTTTAAACACATTTTCCTTTCCATTGTTCTGTTAATCTGATAATCATACTTTCCTTTCCATTGTTCGGTTTAACCTTTCTTGTGATCTATATGATCTAAGCAACAGTATTCCCCTGCTTATGTAAACACCTTGGTGTACAATTCTGTCAGTAAGACCATGTTCCTTTTGTTGATGACATTCCGGTAACCACCGATGGACGAGAACTTTGCCTATTGGTCCGCCTCGTTCAACGAGTAGGAAAATGGTTCTCTTCGTCCCTCGCCCTTGGCACCAACATTGTTGCCGACATAACTGATAGGCTACCCTCTGACATGTCTTGCTATCATGACCGTGCAAGGTGTCAACGCCCTTCCTACTTTTAACCACATGGTGGGCCCATAACCCACAGTTCCACAGGATCGAAACCTGACTCTCGTGTACACCCCCGTTTCCAAGGTTAATCCTCACGCTTGGCTTCATGTGTAATTCGTGAGCCACCTTCCTAGTGATCTATTCTGGTATCAGATGCAATACTTATTCTCGTTGCCATGTACCCCTTTCACACTCTGTTTCAGGCAGCGAACGATTGCCTATCCACTTGAAAATTCTTGTTGCGCCTTCTTACCTTGCTCTCGATTTGTTTTAATTGTTCAACTCGAGAGATACTCATGTGTTCATTCATGGGATAACCACAGATGATTACCCCTATAGCATTCTATCATTGTCATGTTGCCCCTTACCTATTAGTAAGTACGATGGATTTCCCGAAGGAAAGCACGACTTCACCACGATGACCTGAAGCAGAGAAATGAAGACGTCAATGTAATGGATCGACCTCTTCGAGAAGAGCAAGCAAAGACGAGAACAGAACTTTCCCCTTGCACCCCTCTTAAATCCCGGGACGAGATTTCTTGTAGTGGAGGAGAATTGTGACGCCCGGATAATCATGCTACTGTAACCCCCCGTTAACGGTGCCACGTCACCCCGGTTACTGTTGCTAATCTCGCGTTGGATCAAAAACTTCTCAAATTCAAAAGTTTAAATAAATGTCAGACGTCAAACTTTT
>NC_057814.1:375791962-375795079 GCF_018294505.1 Triticum aestivum | reverse complement strand
GCCCCCGCCACTCGACGCGCTCGCCGGAGTTGCCCCGTCGGCCTGCCTCCTCTTCGTCACCGTCGTCCCCGACGTCCTCCTCGACCCCCGCTGCCCGAACCCCTACCGCCCCAGTGAGCCTCCGCCTCGCTCCTCCCCTCCCCTCTGTCCCGCGCTCGCGCGCCCTGCGCTCGTCGCCGCAGCCACCGCACGCGTGCGCCCCGTGCACGCCCGCCGTCGCGCTCCGCTCCCGCCTCCGTAGCTGCTCACCGACTGCCGCTCAGGCCGCCTGGCCAGCGCCGTGGCCACCGGCACCTCGTCAGCCTCACCTGACCAAGCCCTCGCCCTTGCTCCCCGCGTCCTCTCCGCTGCTGCCGTAGACCTCCGCCCGGTCATGCCCTCCCGCACTGTTACCCCGCGCGCCGCCGCAGCTTGACGCTCGCTGCACACTGCCACGACCCCCCGCCTCTGCTGCCGCGCCCCGGCGCCGCCCCGCCATGGCCTCGCCACTGTCGCCTCCGGCGGCCGGCCTCGTCGTGCCCTGCTGTCGCCGGCGCCCCCCTGGTGGCCTAGGCAGACGCCCAAATGGGCTGGGCACCCGGCACCCTGTGCCCGTTAAGCCCCCGGTTCGCTGACGAACGGCGCCCACCAGCCCAGAACGTTTTTATAAAAAAAGAATTAAAAAAATATAATAATGAAAATAATTAATTAAAGAATTAATTAACTTAATTAATTTTGATTAATTAAACAAAACTACTAATTAAACTAATTAATCATGATTAGTTAGTATAGTCAATGACAAACGGGACCCACATGTCAGTTTAACCAGTCAATACCCCTGTTGACTGCTGACGTCATGATGACATCATGCTGACGTCAGCGTGCACTATTCTGGATAATGTTGGATTAAATTAATTAAATAAATTCTAAAAATGATTTAAAACTTTAGAAAATCATATAAAATAAACCGTAGCTCAGATGAAAATACTTTCTACATGAAAGTTGCTCTGAACGACGAGAAGAATCCGGATACGCAGCCCGTTCATCCGCCACACCTCCCTAACCTACCGAACTCGCAACTTTCCCCCTCCGGTTCATCTGTCCAAAAACACGAAACACCGGAAATACTTTTCCGGTTGTTTCCCCCCTTCGCCGGTATCACCTACTACCGCGATTGGGCACACCTAGCATCACGCTTTGTCATGTCATGCATCATCATGCATTTGTTTGCATTCTATTTATTGTTTCTTCCCCCTCTTCTCTCGCTAGACACCGAGACCGACGCCGCTGCTACCCAGTACGACTACGGTGTTGACGACCCCTCCTTCTCGGCTGAGCTTCCAGGCAAGCCCCCCCCTTGATCACCAGATATCGCCTATTCTTCTCTCTACTGCTTGCATTAGAGTAGTGTAGCATGTTACTGCTTTCCGTTAATCCTATCCTGATGCATAGCCTGTCCTTGCTACTACTGTTGTTACCTATACCTGCAATCCTACATGCTTAGTATAGGATGCTAGTATTCAATCAGTGGCCCTACATTCTTGTCTGTCTGCCATGATATACTATCGGGCCGTGATCACTCGCGAGGTGATCACGGGTATATACTTATATACTTTATACATGATACATGTGGTGACTAAAGTCGGGTCGGCTCGAGGAGTACCCGCGAGTGATTCACGGATTGGGGGCTGAAAGGACCTTTGTCCCGACGGCCCTCTGGGCGGATCTTTGTGGCGGAGCGACAGGGCAGGTTGAGACTGCCTAGGTGAGAGGTGGGCCTGGCCCTGGTCGGTGTCCGTGGTTACATCAATTAACACGCTTAACGAGATCTTGGTATTTGATCTGAGTCTGGCCATTTGGTCTATACGCACTAACCAACTACGTGGGAACAGTTATGGGCACTCGACGTCGTGGTATCAGCCGAAGCCTTCGTGACGTCAGCGACTGTGCGGCGCGCGCCGGATTGGACTGGAACGCCTGCTAGGCTAGGTCTGCTTCCGGCCGCCCACGCAACATGCAGGTGTGCAATGGGCGATGGGCCCAGACCCCTGCGCCATAGGATTTAGACCGGCATGCTGACCTCTCTGTTGTGCCTAGGTGGGGCTGCGACGTGTTGATCTTCCGCGGCCGTGCATGACCCAGAAAAGTGTGTCCGGCCAAATGGGATCGAGCGTGTTGGGTTATGTGGTGCACCCCTGCAGGGAAGTTTATCTATTCGAATAGCCGTGTCCCTCGGTAAAAGGACGACCCGGAGTTGTACCTTGACCTTATGAAAACTAGAACTGGATACTTAATAAAACATACCCTTCCAAGTGCCAGATATAACTCGGTGATCACTCTCTAACAGGGCGACGAGGAGGGGATCGCCGGGTAGGATTATGCTATGCGATGCTACTTGGTGAACTTACCATCTACTCTCTTCTACATGCTGCAAGATGGAGGTGGCCAGAAGCGTAGTCTTCGACAGGATTAGCTATCCCCCTCTTATTCTGGCATTCTGCAGTTCAGTCCACCGATATGGCCCTTTACACATATACCCATGCATATGTAGTGTAGCTCCTTGCTTGCGAGTACTTTGGATGAGTACTCACGGTTGCTTTCTCCCTCTTTTCCCCCTTTCCCTTCTACCTGGTTATCGCAACAGATGCCGGAGCCCAGGAGCCAGACGCCACCGTCGACAATGACTCCTACTACACCGGAGGTGCCTACTACTACGTGCAGCCCGCTAACGACGACCAGGAGTTTAGGAGGATCCCAGGTGTAACACCCCTAGTGTCATGCTACAGTAATCACCTGTTAATGGTGCCATGTCATCAAGTTACTGTTGCTAATCTTCACTTGATCCAAATCACCATTCAAATTCAAATCCAATCTAAAGTCAAAAATTCTTTTTGTCAGACATGAAATCTAAAATGTTCATCTTGTGGAAAATAATCATTTGTTAATATTGGTGGTGGACCAACATTTTTGCAAGGTGTTTAAATGGCCTAAACCAATTAAAGCAGTGGCTAAAACAATAGATTAAATGGCTTTTTAATTTATAAAAATTGCTACCTTTTTCACAAAGCCTCACAATCTTTTTGTGGCAATGCAAAATAATTCTTTGGAATTGTTTTAGCCAGTGGCATAATTTTGCAA